>NC_044052.1:18236307-18516307 GCF_902167405.1 Gadus morhua
AGGGCCATGGTGGCTGTGATACAGTCCAGAAACTCCCCCAACCCCCACTTCGTCTGTGGATGAAATAGGACTTGGCAGTCCGTCAGCCCTTCTGTCTGTCCCAACACCCATTTGTCTCTGCGTCCATTATTCGGGGATCCGGGTTATTTTTTATCCTAAATCTCCCCTTGATTTGTTATCTGTTGTGACATTAACGGTGTGCTCTGGAAATCTCCAGTGGATCTCAACTCATAACTTTAATGGAGTTTTATTGTCTCTGCTTGTGTTGACATTTTCCAAATATAATATTTGGCAGTTGGAATCCATTCTAATCCATTA
Organism: Gadus morhua; assembly: GCF_902167405.1. Classification (NCBI taxonomy): domain Eukaryota; kingdom Metazoa; phylum Chordata; class Actinopteri; order Gadiformes; family Gadidae; genus Gadus; species Gadus morhua. The sequence goes on from NC_044052.1 coordinate 18,236,626, forward strand.
AAGATATTGTTCGCCAGGCCCTTGGACGACATTACTAAGTATTTGTTATCATCTTGTTAACCTAGTGGTGACCTCCAACATATTGAGTCAGTTTGAGAGGCTGAGGCCGCGGTATTATGTCAGAGCCGCAGCGTACTGTATGAAGATAGCAGACCAGTGTTTCCATTAAACAGTCTGGGCAGGGTAGTCCCTCTGAGCCGGACACAATGCCTTAGTTACCAAGCGTACTGATTAGTTTGACCTTTTTAGAAACTTTTGGAAACCATGACAACTCCAGGAAAATGCATAAAAAATGCTACCTGGGTGGGGAACGGGAATGCAGGAATAAAAATGATTTGTTGAGTTGTCATGGTTTCCAAAGATTCTATGAGGTTCACCCTCCCAAAAAACCAATCGGACCAGTGCGATCCGTAGCGCTCCATAATGGCTGATTTATCACAGTGGAAGCGTCTGCGTCAAGGTGGCCTCCATTAACAGCATGACTCAGCAGTGTGGAGAGTTTGGTTCTGGTTTGGTCCGGTTCGTGGGGTAGAAGCCAGACTCTGTGACTCTGTGATGGAGCAGAATTAACCTGTAGGAGGAAACGGCGAATATGAAGCTCTCTAGCAGATCGCCTTGTTTGGGCACTTTAGTTGACTCCACCGATTCAACACTTTGTGACGATGACAAACCGTTTATCTAAAGTGCTCTGGTCCAAATTCCTCTCGATTTGGGTTTGGCAAATACTGTGGGAAAGACCGACCAGAACAACACCGTGCCACTGCAATACGGGCTGGTCTCTCGCCAGTACCTCCCAGTACCTAGTCACACTCTGAAAGAAATTATTGAGGAAAGAAAGATTCCATCTATACCACATAACGGTTCTATGGCCCTTTGTTTGTTTGGATTGTTTTTCTAGCTCAATTTCTTGTTTATTATTCCCTATAGGACTTCATTTTGCCCTCAGATGAAGGAGGCTTTGTTTGTAACACTATTTTGCCGGCTGGTTAGAGTTAGGTGGTTAACCACAATAGGTGTTGGCATGAGGTCCCACAGCGGCTGTTTCTAATACATAAATACATTGGAACCCAGTAAGCTTTTATCTTTGGGTTTATGTGGGCTGTTTTATGATGCCTGCATTCGCAGATATCTCCCCCAACACAAGTGAATCCGTGAAGAGTTCTACATTTTTTAGCAGCCTTTCTTTACGTGACTGAAAGCCAGTTTCTTTTGGCAGGAGGTTGGACGGCAGTGATGTGCTCCATAGCCTGCCCGACGACAGCCAGTTAAAGAGATATGATTGGCCCTGGACGGGGTTTACCCTCTGTCTGCAGGTCTTCATAAGGGATCCACTTAGTGATTTAGTTTCTCCTCGCAGTTGATTTGGCGGTGGGGGTTTCTGTGTCCGCTTGGCTTCTTGGCAGACGGTGAATACATTTTAAGGCTCTCTGATATGTCGCTGGCCAGCAGAACAATTCAGTTTAATCATATTCCTGTTAGCGGATAAATTAATGTTTTGTTAATCCCTAATTTTTGCTGAAATTAAAGATAAAACAATGTAAGTAAAATAGAGTAGTCCGCAATGTAAGGAGCAACAAGGCAAAGCAAACACACTGAATTTCAATTCAACAATCTTTTGAATTGATTCCTTTCATGAAGGGAATATCCAGCAAATATATAACAGGGATATTCTTCTCAATAATCTCATATCATGTTGTGTATTAATCAGTTTGTCTTTGCGGGAAACTGTTTAGAAGGAGTGCTTAGTGATTTTTAAGCTAACATAGCGGCTAAAGGCCCCAGAGGTAATGGCTTCACCAAGCCCATTGCTTGATTTCCTATTCAGAATCTTTTTCGACACCCAGTGCTATAAAAAGATCTGGGCTTGCCATTATTTCCAGGTTCTTTCTTGGTCGAGACCTTGGGGAAAATAAGTATGAGAAATGCTGAGCAGCAATCACACAGCATCCAAGGTTAAATCACTCTTCTGTAGGGCGACTGATTTGTCTCAGCCTTATACGGGGAACTCTGGAAAGGCAACGTTTGAGAAAAGTTCCCCCAAAGGGTTTGACAAAGTAAGCCAAACAAAGGATCGATATCTACCTAGTTCGTTACCGTAGCAACATGAGCCCCAAACACATGACACAGCCATGACTTTGCGGGTTCGCTGGAGCTAGCATTAGCCAATGCTATTGCACAGGTGGTGATGTATCAACAATGAAAATTATAGTTGGCGGATGGCTTCGACTTTTATTAGCTGTCAAAGTACACAAAGTCAGAATGGCTGGATTTCAGGCTACAACTACGTCTGTCCGGCCCTTTTTAATTCGTTCTCATTCCTCCCTCTGAGCGCCTTTCCCCCCCTTTCACTCCTCGTTCGTTTTGTTCCTGTCCTAAAGGACTATGTTTCTCTCGGAGGCACGGCGGGTAATTGGTGGAGAGTGGCGTGATTGCAGCAGAGTCTGCTTAACGCTGCGCTGGGGGACTTGGCCGCACGACAGCGTGCACGTTGTCAAGACGTCTGTCTGATTGCTCCGCTCTGCGCCTCTTCTGAGGGGAGGAACCGAAAGTCTCCGTCTCCTAGCAACACATTTTTTTTGTTTTTCAAAATATGGAGTCACAACCGTTTCAACTTTATCCTAGGGATAGCTAGCAGACAACTGTCTGACAGTATGTGTGTTGGCGTGCGTGCATGTGTGTGTGTGTGTGTGTGTGTGTGTGTGTGTGTGTGATCATGTGCGCATGAACCCAGCAGACCCTCGCAAGCTTCCCGCACTTCATGCACTTGAGACGTTTCAATGTGGTACCCGTGCGGCTGGTTTGTGAAAGCGGCCTCAGATTGTCTGATAGCGGTCGGCGAGCAGGGGAACGGGACTGTGCCCTTGTGTCAGTGTTGATGTCTTATTTTCCATTCTCTCCGTACCTGCGCCTCATGAAGTGGGCCATGCCGGGTCCCGGGATGCACATCCATTACGTGCTCGACGGTCTCCGGTCTGATGGTAACTGGAGAACAAAGTGGAGAGTGATCCTGAGGAGTTGTCCTTTATGGGGAGTAAGCTTTCCTTTATTGGAACTTAGTAGCAGTAAGTAAGACAGGAATGCTCTGTTATCTCCTTGGCGTTGCCTGGGGTAGACACAGACTATAACCATAACAATGGCTGCACACTGGGTGCCAGCAGGAAAATGACATCATAAAAACGACAGCATTCATTTGAGTCGATGAAGACTTAGGTTGGTTAGTGAACATATAGATTAGCGTATATATTCACCTCATCTTGTTAAAGGGGGGGGGGGGGGGGGGGGGGGTCTGAGGTTTTTCAACCTGTCGAAACCGGTTCCCGGGGAGCTGGCTCAGACTGGAGCCGTCGCGGTCCAGAATCTGATTCAGCATTGAGGTCTCTGGTGCCGCTCAGCAGCACACACCTCCGTCTCTGCTGCTCCCCAAGCCTCCGTTCCTCCTCCACCCTCGCCCGGGGGCGGGCTTCACCGGCGCGCCTCCGGCTGAACACCGACGGGCCAAGAGCCATTACGGCTCCGCGGGAGGAGCCAGTACCGCGCCAAGAGAGCAGCCATTCGGGCTCTGCTAGAGCAGCCTTTAGCGCTCTGCTAGAGCAGCCATTAGCGCTCTGCTAGAGCAGCCATTAGCGATCTGCTAGAGCAGCCTTTAGCGCTCTGCTAGAGCAGCCATTAGCGCTCTGCTAGAGCAGCCTTTAGCGCTCTGCTAGAGCAGCCATTAGCGCTCTGCTAGAGCAGCCTTTAGCGCTCTGCTAGAGCAGCCTTTAGCGCTCTGCTAGAGCAGCCATTAGCGCTCTGCTAGAGCAGCCTTTAGCACTCTGCTAGAGCAGCCATTAGCGCTCTGCTAGAGCAGCCTTTAGCGCTCTGCTAGAGCAGCCATTAGCGCTCTGCTAGAGCAGCCTTTAGCGCTCTGCTAGGGCAGCCATTAGGGCTCTGCTAGAGCAGCCATTAGGGCTCTGTTAGAGCAGCCATTAGGCCTCTGCTAGAGCAGCCATTAGGCCTCTGCTAGAGCAGCCATTAGGCCTCTGCTAGAGCAGCCATTAGGGCTCTGCTAGAGCAGCCATTAGGCCTCTGCTAGAGCAGCCATTAGGGCTCTGTTAGAGCAGCCATTAGGGCTCTGCTAGAGCAGCCATTAGGGCTCTGTTAGAGCAGCCATTAGGGCTACACTAGGGCAGCCATTAGGGCTACACTAGGGCAGTCATTAGGGCTACGCTAGGGCAGCCATTAGGGCTCCGTGAGAGGAGGGTGGGTAATGGCGGTCCCTCCCGCCCTCTCTCCGAGCGTCCAGAAGGACACAACGTCCTTCATGGATGCTGAAGGTTGCTCTGTGGTTTGGCTCAGGGGTTTGGATCCCAGCACCGGTCCACTCCGTCCGGCCTCAGGTCAGTTTGAACTGGATTAGAGTCGGCCGAGGGTCGGAGCAAACTAGCCCACGTTGGAGAACGGTTACGGTCCGAGTATGAGATTAAGTTGGATTCTGTCTGGTGCTGCACGTGTAATTCTTTGGACAGCAAATTCTTTCTGATATTAATGGAACTGGGACTTCATTTGGTCTGGTCTGGTCTGAGAAGCAATCATTGGACTCTTGCTTACCTGGGAGGAGTGCTGCAGTTCATCTCTAATAATTACTACTAACTTCTACTTCAGTTAGCTGGGATAAAAAATTGGAAAGTCATGTATACATATATGTTTCATATATAAATATAGTTCTTGTGTCTCGTGTCATGTTACGTGTGCTGTTCTGCTGTGTCATGTGATGCGTGTTCTGCCATGTCATGTGATATGTGTTCTGCCGTGTCATCTGACCTGTGTTCTGCCGTGTCATGTGACCTGTGTTCTGCCGTGTCATGTGACCTGTGTTCTGCCGTGTCATGTGACCTGTGTCCTGCCGTGTCATCTGACCTGTGTTCTGCCGTGTCATGTGACCTGTGTTCTGCCGTGTCATGTGACGTGTGTTCTGCCGTGTCATGTGACGTGCGTTCTGCCGTGTCATGTGACGTGCGTTCTGCCGTGTCATGTGTCGTGCGTTCTGCCGTGTCATGTGACATGTGTTCTGCCGTGTCATGTGACCTGTGTTCTGCCGTGTCATGTGACCTGTGTTCTGCCGTGTCATGTGACGTGTGTTCTGCCGTGTCATGTGACGTGTGTTCTGCCGTGTCATGTGACGTGTGTTCTGCCGTGTCATGTGACGTGTGTCCTGCCGTGTCATGTGACGTGTGTCCTGCCGTGTCATGTGACGTGTGTCCTGCCGTGTCATGTGACGTGTGCTCTGCCGTGTCATGTGACGTGTGTCCTAACGTGTCATGTGAGTTGTGTTTTGCCGTGTCATGTGACGTGTGCTCTGCCGTGTCATGTGACGTGTGTCCTAACGTGTCATGTGACGTGTGTCCTGCCGTGTCATGTGACGTGTGTCCTGCCGTGTCATGTGACGTGTGTCCTGCCGTGTCATGTGACGTGTGTCCTGCCGTGTCATGTGACGTGTGTCCTGCTCCCCAGTGGCTGATCGGCGACAGGGACGGCCCCTGCGGGGCGGCCTGCTCTCGGACCCAGGGCCGGCCGGTGTGCGGCTCGGACGGGCGGAGCTACGACACCAGCTGTGAGCTGCAGCGGGCGCGCTGCAAGAACCGCACGCTGACACTGGCGCACCGCGGCCGCTGCCGAGGTGACGCCTGTCGGACTGACTGACTGACTGACTGACTGACTGACTGACTGACTGACGATCATCTAAATGACTTGACGCCTGTCGAACTGACTTACTGACTCTATGACTGACTGCATGTCTATCCGACAAGAAGACTTACAGACCACCTGTCTGTCTTGTCTCTCTGACTGACTTGAGTGTCTGTCTGCCTGTTTCTCTGTCTGTCTGTCTGTCTCTCTGCCTGTCTGTCTGCCTGTCTCTCTGCCTGTCTGTCTGCCTGTATGTCTTCCTGTCTCTCTGACTGTCTGCCTGTCTCTCTGTCTGTCTGCCTGTCTCTCTGTCTGTCTTCCTGTCTCTCTGTCTGTCTGTCTGTCTGCCTGTCTCTCTGCCTGTCTGTCTTCCTGTCTCTCTGTCTGTCTTCCTGTCTCTCTGTCTGTCTGTCTGTCTGCCTGTCTCTCTGCCTGTCTGTCTTCATGTCTCTCTGTCTGTCTGCCTGTCTCTATGACTGACTGACTGTGTGTTGGTTGTGGTTCTCAGGTAAGAGCTGGGTGCGCATCGACCAGCCCCCCGTGGCCCCGGCACCCAGCCCGGCCCCCAACAGCAGGGACCTGGAGACGAAAGGTGGGCCCCTGACTCACACACACGCACACACACACACACGCACACGCACACGCACACGCACACGCACACGCACACACTTACTAACACTCACTCACTCACTCACTCACTCACTCACTCACTCACTCACTCACTCACTCACTCACCCATAATCATACACACACACAAACAGAAGTTTATGTATACTTTGTTATTGAGTAAATAATGGTGTCAAAAAAATTGTTTAGGCCTGAGGTAAGATGGATGGAGGACCAGGCATTTGATAAATACTCACGTCGGTGCATATCCTGTTCTGTTCTACAAGTATGATTTATATATTTACAAATTCCAAAGAATGCGAAGCAAAACGCTGAACTATGCAAACAAATCTTCAAGGCTGTGCGAGTGGTTGGGCTAGCCCAGTGCTGGGGGCAGTGAAACTCTAGCCTGTGCTAGTTGCTGGAGCTAGTGAGGCTCAGCCTGTGCAAGTTGTTGGGCTAGTGAGAGGCTAGCCTGTGCTAGTGCTGGGGCTAGTGAGAGGCTAGCCTGTGCTAGTGCTGGGGCTAGTGAGAGGCTAGCCTGTGCTAGTGCTGGGGCTACTGAGAGGCTAGCCTGTGCTAGTGCTGAGGCTAGTGAGAGGCTAGCCTGTGCTAGTGCTGGGGCTAGTGAGGGGCTAGCCTGTGCTAGTGCTGGGGCTAGTGAGAGGCTAGCCTGTGCTAGTGCTTGAGCTAGTGAGAGGCTAGCCTGTGCTAGTGCTGGGGCTAGTGAGAGGCTAGCCTGTGCTAGTGCTGGAGCTAGTGAGAGGCTAGCCTGTGCTAGTGCTGGGGCTAGTGAGAGACTAGCCTGTGCTAGTGCTGGAGCTAGTGAGAGGCTAGCCTGTGCTAGTGCTGGGGCTAGTGAGAGACTAGCCTGTGCTAGTGCTGGGGCTAGTGAGAGGCTAGCCTGTGCTAGTGCTGGGGCTAGTGAGAGGCTAGCCTGTGCTAGTGCTGGGGCTAGTGGGAGGCTAGCCTGTGCTCTCCGGTTCCGCTCCAGACGGCGGTCAGTCCAAGTGCCGCATGGAGAGGAGCCAGGCCCTGGGGCAGGCCCATCGGCCCCAGGAGTCCATGTTCGTCCCAGAGTGCAACGAGGACGGGAGCTTCGCCCAGGTCTGACTCCTGCTTCAATCGCAAGGCCACGATCACCCTGCTCTTTATAACCCCCCCCCCACACACACACACCTCTTTCCTACGCTCTCATTGCCTCTCTCTCTCTTCTCCCTCCCTCTCTCTTCTCTCTCTCTCTCTCTCTCTCTCTCTCTCTCTCTCTCTCTCTCTCTCTCTCCCTCTCTCTCTCTCTCTCTCTCTCTCCCTCTCCTCCTCTCTCTCTCTCTCTCTCTCTCTCTCTCTCTCTCTTCTCTCTCTCTCTCTCTCTCTCTCTCTCTCTCTCTCTCTCTCTCTCCCTCTCCTCCCTCTCTCTCTCTCTCTCTCTCTCTCTCTCTCTCTCTCTCTCTTCTCTCTCTCTCTCTCTCTCTCTCTCTCTCTCTCTCTTCTCCCTCCCTCCATCCATCTCTCTCTCGTCTCACTCTCATTATCAAAAATGTCAACAAACAATGTGTGTTTATGCACAAATAAATGTTCTGTATTATACATCTAAATGTTCTTCATTTCCTCGGTTGTTCCTGTTTGTTAACTTGGATCTGTTCCAATATGTATTGTCCTTCCAAGAACATTAATAACTGTGTATAGCGGAAAACCGTAACCTATGCTCAATTTACTTTATCATACTCTACTGTTATATCCTTAACTATATCATACTTGATATATTATACTCCACTTTTCTGTACTGTACTAATTGTACTTCACTCACTGTACTATACACACTGTACTAACTGTCCTGTACTAACTACTATACTAACTGTACTAACTTTACTGTTCTCACTGCACTGTATTTACTGTACTATACTCACTAGCCGTACTAACTAAACTATACTCAATGTACTCGCCGTACTATACTCACTATTTTCACTGTACTAAAATCACTGTCCTAACTGTACTATACTCACTGTACTATACAAAATGTACTATACTTACTGTACTCAATATACTTGCTGTACTTACTGTATTATACTAACTGTACTCACTATATTCACTGTACTCTCTGTACTGTACTCACTATACTCACTGTACTCACTGTACTCACTATACTCACTGTACTCACTATACTCACTGTACTCACTATACTCGCTGTATTCACTATACTCACTATACTCACTGTACTCACTGTACTCACTGTACTCACTGTACTCTGTGCTCCAGGTGCAGTGCCACACGCTGACGGGGTACTGCTGGTGCGCCACCACCGATGGGAAGCCAGTGAGCGGATCCTCCGTCCAGAACAAGACCCCCGTGTGCTCAGGTACCAGGGGGCGGGGCCTGCTTCGGCCAATCGTATTCAGGGAAGAAAACAATCAGAATAAAAATCCTTACAAAAACAATAGGGATCCAACCTGTTGGCTTGGACCCCTAATAAGAACAGTGCGCTTAAGTGTTGCCATTTGTGGAGTGAGGTTGAGACGTTGTCCCCTGGATGTGGTTGGGGGATAAACTATGGAACATGGAGGTCAGACTACACCTCGACTCAGTCCTTAGTTCATACATAACTTTCGTTTAGCGTTATTCTTTGTTAAACGGATTTTTGTAGCCTGGGTGAGTATGTGGTTCTATCAATTATTAAAGGCAGGAGATTACATTTTTGGCATTGAAAGGGAGCTGGCTGGAGTGACATTATCAACATTATCAATACATGTAATTAATACATGTAATCAATACATTATTTCCATGCTATATATAGAACCGTATCGTAAAATTATACATTCCCCAAAAAACTCCTGTTCTCTGAACTACATTTCTCACAGAGGCTAAGCTAGGCTAATGTAGGCTAGGCTAAGCTACGCTACATTTCTCACAGAGGCTAAACTTGGCTAATCTAGGCTAGGCTAAGCTATGCCAAGCTAGGCTAGGCTGTAGGCCCGGGTTTACTGCCACTCATGCAGGCCAGCAGGTGCATGGTCAGGCAAAACGGCTAATGGGCCTTCAGCCCGGGGCCCCTCTACCCTCGACCCACCTCCCCCCCCCTCCCTCCGGCCCTCAGCAGCAGGTGTGGGGGGTAGTGATGGTGGGGTGAGGCTAGTGGGGCTGGATGGCAACACTTTATGGCAATCACCTGACAATCCACTCTTCTTGCTGGGAAGAGTGGATTGTTAGGTAGGGAAACTTCCCATTCCATCCCCCAAACCCCCCCCCCCCCCCCCCCTCCCGACCTGTTCTACTCTGATTGGTTGGTCTATTGATGACCAAGCCTCCCATCAATGCATGCAAAGCCTTCGCCACCTGCGTGCTAGCCAATCACGAGGAGTGGGGTACCACGCATACGCCACACCTGGTTCTCATTGGTCACGGCTCGGTCGTCATGGTTCCCCCCCCCCCCCCCCCCCCCCACGGAGAGCGATGCCAGGTGGGCTTCTATTGAACCAGAACAACCCCCCCCCCCCACCCCCAACTTAACGTAACACATGCGTGTCTTCTGCCAGGACGTGATGCGATGTTCTCGCCCCTGATTGGTGCATATCAATCACCTGATCAGGAGGAGTAGGAACAGGAAATTGCTCATTCTTGGGCATCTGATTCGCTTTGATTTGCTTTTGCTCCAAAATGAAATGATCCCCCATATTTAAAAATATGTATTCAATGCTGTACACATTAAAGCTAGGAACATTAATTTAAATACAGCTAAGCAAAAGCTCAATTCTGTAGAATAATTCGGTAACTCAAGAACGTTAGCTCACGGCTAACAGCTATAGAGTGGATGCATAGCATTTTGGCGGGAAAGTTTGTATTTTTTGAAGTGTCTGGTGAGGTGCATGATGGGTATTCTCTTTGGTGTCTGGTGAGGTGCATGATGGGTATTCTGTGGTTTCTGTTTGAAGGGTCGGTCACAGACAGGCCGCCTGGGCCCCCAAGCTCGGGTAGAAAAGGTGAGATGAGACCTGTCTATAATGTGTGTGTGTGAGTGTGTGTGTGTGTGTGTGTGTGTGTGTGTGTGTGTGTGTGTGTGTGTGTGTGTGTGTGTGTGTGTGTGTGTGTGTGTGTGTGTGCGTGAGTGTGCGCCTATGCATCTGTGTTTGTGTGTGTGTGTTTGCATGTGTGTGTGTGTGTGTGTGTGTGTGCATGTTGCCGGTGAGGTGTGTGTGTGTGTGTGTGAGTGTGTGTGTGTGTGTGTGTGTGTGTGTGTGTTTGTGTGTGTGTGTGTGTGTGTGTGTGTGTGTGTGTGTGTGTGTGTGTTTATGTGTGTGTGCATGTTGCCGTTGAGATGTGTGTGTTTGTGTGTGTGTGAACTGTTGAGCCTTTTATTTGTTTGAAAACTTGAAGATTCTGGCGAGTGTGCGTCAGCATGTAAAGTTGTGTCTGTATGTGCGTGCTAGTTTATGTGTATTTCTGTGTCCACTAAGTTCATAACCGGGGCAAAGTCATTTCTAGAACGAAGCAACATGCACATCTCACCGATTAGTTGGATGCAAGATTCTGAAAATCTTAGGCTAACATGTATTTGCTTTAATTACAAAGCCTGTTATTGTTTACATTCAAGCATATTGCCTGATATTTTTTAACTACACTAGAGTGATGAATTTGAAGTACACTTTATTTGAAACACTCATATAGGCCTACCAAAGCTTGTTCGAAGAACAACATGACTAAATAACGGCTAGTTGAAACCATCAAATGACTGTATCTGTCGCCTGTTTTCACCTCAACACCTTAACGCTAACGTAGCGCTAGGCTAACACTGTTAGCCGCCCGCCGCTAGCCGCCACTGGTTTGTATTTGGTTGGCTGGTGTCCAACGGAGAGCTCCGATGGCCCCCAGACCAACCAGGAGCCTACAGGGTGAGTATTACCAGGAGCAGAGCTCACAACTGCAGATCCACTGGCTCCTCCTCCACCTCCTCCTCCTCCTCCTCCTACTCCTCCTTCTGAAGCAGGATTCACTGTCACTTGTTTTGCTAGGTTTTCGCTTTTGGTCGTCAGTTTTCTTCGTCCCGTCGGGTGTTATGGGGATTCTTTTGTTTTTGATTCTGTTCCTCTTGAACGGAGGGAAATTATATCCTAAAAAGATTTATAATTAATGGATTGAGTTGATTAATAATTGATTACATTAATATTGGAAGTATCTCTGATAGTTTATGTTCTCAGTGTTATCTATAATCTGTCTAAATCTTAAAACTTAATTCATGAATTGATTTTTTAAATATATTTTAAATACATTTAAAATACTCATTTAAAATACTAATTATATAAGAACTCTAGTACTATAGTACTATGTACTCTATGTATGTCTACCTACCTTCTTTTCATTTTGGGTGTCTGGCTAATGGTTTAGATTGATAGATCGATTGATTTTCTATACTACTACTACTAAGCGTACTACAGCGATGGGGTGTGTGCGTGTGCGTGTGCGTGTGTGTGCGTGTGCGTGTGCGTGTGCGTGTGCGTGTGTGCGTGCGTGTGCGCGTGCTTGCGTTGCTAGTTTTTCAGATTTGTTCTGTGAATTTCAGTCAGAGGATCTATATTTATGCACCATATCAATCTGTCTGTCATACTCTGCGTGTGCGTCTGTCTGTCTGTCTTCTCTCTATGTCTGTCCTCGTCTCCTATTGGCCGGGCTATGTGCAAATCCCAACCATTCAACAGTTCTGGAGAGTAGATCGTATTAACCTCCATAATGGCAGTCTCCTTCCGTTTCTTTCTCACCCTCAACCCAGATGACGGCTCCAAGCCCACGCCCACCCTGGAGAGCCACGCCCTCACCGACGGAGACGGTAGGAGGCCAGTCATTTCCTCTCCCCTCCTCGCTTCCCCTCTCCTCTCCTCTCCTCTCCTGTCCCTATCCTCCTCTCCTCTCTTCTCTTTCCCTCTCTTCCCCTCTCCTCCTCTTATCCCCCTCTCCTCTCCTTCCCCTCTCCTCTCCTCTCCTCTCCTGTCCCTATCCTCCTCTCCTCTCTTCTCTTTCCCTCTCTTCCCCTCTCCTCCTCTTATCCCCCTCTCCTCTCCTTCCCCTCTCCTCTCCTCTCCTCTCCTGTCCCTATCCTCCTCTCCTCTCTTCTCTTTCCCTCTCTTCCCCTCTCCTCCTCTCCCTCGCCTCTCTTCTCCTCTCTTCCCCTCTCCTCTCCCCTCTCCTCCTCTCATCCCCCTCTCCTCTCCTTTCCCTCTCCTCTCCTCCCTTTTCCTCTCCTCTCCTCCTCTCCTCCTCTCTCCTCCAATCTTCTTTCATCTCCTCTCCTCTCATCCTCTCCTATCTCCTCGCTCCCCTCTCCTCACCTCTCCTCCTCACTCTCCTCTCCTATCCTCGACAACCAATTAAGAATGAAATTAATCATTCAACATTTATAGTAAAATATCAATGTATATATTTTGGCTTTATTATTTTGTGGGCTTCAGAAAAGCATTTGAAAAATATGTGTTTTATTTGTGTTGTTTATTGCTCTTTATGTCTTTGTGTTTGTTTATTGCTGTTGCCATAGAGATCACAGCCCCAACACTGTGGATAAAACAGCTGGATAAGAACTGCTCCTTCTCCAGGAGACGACCAGGTGAGAGAGAGAGAGAGAGAGAGAGAGAGAGAGAGAGAGAGAGAGAGAGAGAGAGAGAGAGAGAGAGAGAGAGAGAGAGAGACTCAACCTGACTGGGAGAGAATAACTGGGAGAGAGAGACAAAGAGAGACTGGGAGAGAAAGAAACTGGGAGAGAGATACAAAGAGAGACTGGGAGAGAGAGAGAGAGAGAGAGAGAGAGAGAGAGAGAGAGAGAGAGAGAGAGCAATTTTCTAGATCTAGATTGACATCATGTGTCCATCCGTGCGTTCTGCACACAGAGAACCTTTCCAGACGCCGATGCCGTTTGAGTACAGTATGAAGGACAAGCGGTTAGTATCAACATTAATGTCACAGTGAACTGGTCTGAACAGTCTACCATCAAACGGCCCATGTTGTGGTAATGTCGGCACTGCTCAGGCTGATTAACCCAGAACGCATTTGGGCGGAATATGAGGTTAGGAAGGTCGGGTGGTTCGCCACGCTCAGTTCATCCTAGCGCACGAACATCTGCACACACGCATGGGCTTTCATGTCTGGTCTACGTGCACGTCTAAACACACACACACACACACACACACACACACACACACACACACGGACAAACACACAAACACACACACATCCGTACAGTGAATGCTGCCATGGCCAGAGCGATGACACCTCCCTCATGATCATTCATGTCTGCTGACAGACAGCTGCACGCTCACAGAACCAGTGAGCTAGCTGTAGCTTCACGCTAGCCTGAACCATAGAGCTAGCTGTAGCTTCACGCTAGCCTGAACCATAGAGCTAGCTGTAGCTTCATGCTATTAAGAACCTGAGAGCTAGCTGTAGCTTCACGCTAGCCGGAACCAGAGAGATAGCTGAAGCTTCATGCTATTAAGAACCTGAGAGCTAGCTGTAGCTTCACGCTAGCCGGAACCAGAGAGCTAGCTGTGGCGTCACGCTAACAGGAACCGGAGAGCTAGCTGTGGCGTCACGCTAACAGGAACCAGAGAGCTAGCTGTGGCGTCACGCTAACAGGAACCAGAGAGCTAGCTGTGGCGTCACGCTAACAGGAACCAGAGAGCTAGCTGTGGCGTCACGCTAACAGGAACCAGAGAGCTAGCTGTGGCGTCACGCTAACAGGAACCAGAGAGCTAGCTGTGGCGTCACGCTAACAGGAACCAGAGAGCTAGCTGTGGCGTCACGCTAACAGGAACCAGAGAGCTAGCTGCAGATTCTCTTCAGACGTTCCAAGGATCTGTCACAGTGAATCTCTGTTTATTATTAGACACAGTCGTTCTCTCCATGGTGGACTTCAGACCGCATCACACTGATTTAGTTTCCTCTTCCTTTACGATGGTCGCTCATCAGGCCGACATAGGACAAATCCTGTTGGGGGGGGGGGGGGGGGGTCAGGGGTAGGTGGGTGGCTGTGTGTGTAAATATCCATGTGCGTATCATATAGGGCCATACATACATTGTATTCAATGATATGGCTGATGGTCAAATTGGCGTAAAGTTTCCATTACATTGTCATGTCATAGTACACCGTGTTGAAGCCTGGGCCACAATATGGGGTTTCTGAGGTTGGCTCAGCATGAGTGCTCCCAGTGCGTACCACTGCTGGAGACCGGTGGGTTCAGACCCTGTTTTACACAAAGATGGTTGGGGTCAGAGGCCTCAGAACCCGAGGAACAGAGTAGCACAGGGGCAAACCTCTGATTGGTCCTTTCTAGTTTCTCTTTCTTGCCACCTTTCTTTCCTAATTATTTTATTCGCTTTCCCTCTCTGCCTGTTCTCCCGCCTGCCTGCCATTCTGTCTGTCTGTCTGTCTGTCTGTCTGTCTGTCTGTCTGTCTGTCTGTCTGTCTGTCTGTCTGTCTGTCTGTCTGTCTGTTTGTCTGTCCATCTGCCATTCTGCGCAAGACCTTTTAAGCAGTATAGAGTTGGTGAAGAATCACATCATTACTTAGACTCTTGCTTCATTGTCTCTCTCCCCCTCTCTGTTTCTCCCTCTCCCCCTCTCCCACTCTCTCTTTAACTCGCACTCTCTCCCGCCTCTCCCTCTCTCTAACTCCCTCTGTCTCTTTCTCTCTCTCTCCCCTTTCTATCTCCCTCCCTCTCTCTAACGCTCTCTCCCCTCTCTCTCTCCCTCCCTCTCTCTAACTCTGTCTTTTTTCTCTCTGTCTCTCTTCACCCTCTCTCTCTCTCTCTCTCTCGCTCTCTCTCTCTCCCTCTCTCCAACTTTCTCACCTCTCCCCCTCTCTCCCTGCCTCTCTCTGTCTCTGTCTCTGTCTCTGTCTCTGTCTCTCTCTCTCTCTCTCTCTCTCTCTCTCTCTCTCTCTCTCTCTCTCCCTCTCTCTCTCTCTCTCTCTCTCTCCACCTCCCAGCCCACACAATACAGGGCTCTATTCTCCCTCGAACTCCCCCATCCCTGAACATCCCATCATTTTGATTTAAACAGATGTGGAGATTGCGTTTGCGGCCCATGTTTGCTTAGGCAAACTCCGCTACGCCTTAACCGCGGGACGCAGACGGCGGTTTATAATGTGTGGGGGCCGCTGGCTTCAGAAAACACTCGTAAACCGCTGGCTTCCCCCCCCGCGTGGGCAATCCAGCGTGGTTTGGTCTTTGTCAGGTGGGCAAGGAAGGTTTCTTTAGTCTGTGTACGTTTGGTTTGGATATATTGAGTTCGGTCTATTGAATTATTGAAGGGAAGATCTCTGTCTCTCTCTCTGTCTGTCTCTCTCTGTCTCGCTCTCTGTCTCTCTCTCTCTCTCCCTGTCTCTCTCTCTCTGTCTCTCTCATCACTCTCTGTGTCTCTGTGTGTGTCACTCTATGCCTATCTTTCTCTCCCTCTATGACTCTTTCTCTCTGTCTCTTCTCTCTCTGTCTCTGTCTCTCTCTCTCTCTCTCTCTCTTACTCTCTCTCTCTCTCTCTCTCTCTCTCTCTCTCTCTCTCTCTCTCTCTTACTCTCTCTCTCTCTCTCTCTCTCTCTCTCTCTCTCTCTCTCTCTCTCTCTCTCTCTCTCTCTCTCTCTCTCTCTCTCTCTCTTACTCTCTCTGTGTCTCTGTTTATCGGTTTCCTGGATTTCTGTGAGAAAACCCCCCGGGAGAAAACCAGAAACAAAATGTCAATAGAGCAGCAAACCTCAGAGAGGTTCTGCTTCTATTTTTTTATATTATAGTATTTATTTTAAAAACCATTTTCTTTGGGGACCACAGTGGCTGGCGCCGGCAGGAGCTCTCTGTATAATAAACACCACCCCATAATGTGGATGTGAAGGGAAGCCGGCCATTAGCCCAGCCCCCTCTCAGAGCTGGGCTCAGACCACTTGAGACAGTGGGTCTCAAGTGGGACCATGGTCCAGGGACCAGCCAGGGACCAGGGACCAGCTAGGGACCAGGGACCAGCTAGGGACCAGGGACCAGCCAGGGACCAGCCAGGGACCAGGGACCAGCGAAGGACCAGGGACCAGTCAGGGACCAGGGACCAGTCAGGGACCAGGGACCAGCTTGGGACCAGGGACCAGCCAGGGACAAGGGACCAGCTAGGGTCCAGGGACCAGCCAGGGACAAGGGACCAGCTAGGGACCAGGGACCAGCCAGGGACCAGGGTCCAGCTAGGGACCAGGGTCCAGCTAGGGACCAGGGACCAGCCAGGGACCAGGGTCCAGCTAGGGACCAGGGTCCTCCCTGGACCAGGGACCAGGACCCAGCCCCAGGGCTCAGGTCAGATGGGGAGGTGAGGAGAGGATCAGAAAAAGTGTTTTTTGTTTTTGCTGTCCTTCATGGTTTGGCTATTCTAATTGTTCTTTTTGTTGTTGTTGGGTTTGAAAATGAAAGTAAAATACTTACCTTCAAAAAGAGGAAATGGTTGGAGTACAACGTGAAGTAACCAATGCAAGAGCAAGGCATCATGGAAACAGCATTGAAGTCTTGATGGAGTGGGGACTATCAGGCGTGGGGAGGTTTACTGTTTCAACCCCTCTGGCTTTGCCCTGCAATCACGAACTTGCCAACAAAATCACCTCCACAGTTATTAGGATAAGCTGTTTTAAAACCATTCCCCTTTTCTTTAAAGATATCTTATCTCATCCTCGTTAACTACTCCCACGCCCGCATCGCTCAGACACAGACAGGCCTGGGAGAAGGTTTTACAACCTGCAGCGAATCGACTCTATGATCCGTTATTCCGTTCCCTGTTTCTCTGTTCTGTAGGCCTTCTTATTCAGTTGGCCCCTTTGATGATGTGATAGGCTGATGATTCATATTATATTTGTATACTCTGTGAAAACAGTGTGACTGTAAAGATATTATCTAATTAGCTATGGATTGCAACGTGAAAGTCCTTGTCCAACATTTGCAAATCGGCAAAAAGTGTGGAAATCAGCAATTTAAAAAAAAGATCAAGCTAATTCAAAACGGCCGTGCCTCCACCATCTTAACCCTGAGTGGAGTCCGGTTGGACGGTTCACCCTTGGGATGGTTGAGGCTGAACCCAAAGAGAGAGGCCGTGTACGGGTAGCAGACCGGTCCGCAGAGACAACATGATCACAGCTGATGATCCCATATTCAGGCCCGGGTCATGGAAGCACACTCTTAACATCGCCACGGTAACTGGTGGGCGGGGCCATGAGGTCCGCACACACTGCAGGCATGTTAAGAGTGAGCGATGGACTAAATGGATCGGAACATAAATACAGTGAGTCCGCGCGGAGGTGTTTAGCGCGAGAGGTTCTTAAGCGTTAGCACAAATGGTCCTGACTCAGCTTCTGGCTGGAGGACTGAAGAGGCAATGGAAAAGTTTGAGAGGCCATCCGAGAATGTTGGCCGCGCACACGTGTGTGTGTGTGTGTGTGTGTGTGTGTGTGTGTGTGTGTGTGTGTGTGTGTGTGTGTGTGTGTGTGTGTGTGTGTGTGTGTGTGTGTGTGTGTGTGTGTGTGTGTGTGTGTATTTGAGCTTGTTATATATCCATCTGAGATGCAAGCGACTCAGCTATGAGTTGTGTGGCTCACCTGTTTATGATAGAAAACGTTAAACCTGTCCTGGGTAATGTTGTAACTTGAAGGTGGAATGTTTTATTCCAGGAGTATCTCTAGAAAGCTGCAAGGATCGACACGAAATAAAAAATAAATAATGGAAAATTAAAAGTAGGACACTACAGAGCCATTAGACTGAAAAACAGCAGAACGGTTGAATATATGATCTCTGATTACGCCTTGTCTTGACATCACTTCCTGTACACTCAAGATTTCCTGCCACTGGTCGAACCAAACCAAATGGACCTCTTGTGTTATTTCTAAATTCAAGTGTACCGCAGGGTCGTATTCATCATAAATCCCTCCAGGATATTAGCGCATACCGCGGTCAACGCCTTTAGCTCTGAAACGACGCAGCGTTGTCAGTTGTAAGTGGCGGCGTTTTTTCTACCTTGAACGTGTACACAGCGTACACATCTGCCTGGCTTCCAGAGACCTTGTTGAACCCCATACCCCGGTCCTGGTCTGCATCACGCTGGGACAACAGAGCCCTCTAGACCAGCCCTCTGTGTCCGTGCTCCCTGTGTGTGAGATGCTTTCCCCACTCGTGTCTCCGTATTGAGTGTGTTTCTCATGGTTTTAGAGAAGGTTCCCTCTTGTGACCAGGAGAGACAGAGCGCCCTAGAAGAAGCCCGCCAGAACCCGCGCGAGGCCATCTTCATCCCCGACTGCGGGTCCGCTGGCCTTTACAAGCCCGTCCAGTGCCACCAGTCCACAGGCTACTGCTGGTGTGTACTGGTGGACACGGGACGGCCCATCCCAGGGACCTCCACCAGGTAGGAAGATCTACAGACCCCACTGGTTCCATTGGTTCATCAACGTTTTGCTCACGTCTTTTCCTACACAATATTTTGTGCCCACGATGTTTTGTCCCTGAAATCTGTGGTCCTCAAAATGGCCTCATTATGTCTTCAAAATGTCCTCAAAATGTTCTCATAATGTCCTCATAATGTCTGGTGCTCATAATGTCCTCATAATGTCTGGTCCTCATAATGTCTGGTCCTCATAACGAACAGGGACACAAAGTAAAACATCTAATGTCCAAAATAAGATGTTAAATTTGATGTAGAGTCTGTGTCAGGGCATAAGTGCTAGAACCATATATCATGACACTCTAATATGTAATTTCATGATGAATACTCTTAGCAACACGATTCAAATGCATTCAAACTCGCTGAATTGCTGTGCATAAGGTGAATTAACCGTAAGAGTTATGGTAGGAGCTTCAGCAATATATCAGCCTTCTATTAGCTAACCTGACTATTTAATGGGTATTTGATTTTAATAAGTCATACGTAAGAAAAAGCGTTGCTTTGAGTTATGGCAGTTCGTTTTTTTCCTGTGTTTTTTCCTTGTCAACTTGGCAGAGAGGAAAGTCTCAAGCACCCGACGGGAACATTGATTCATTTCTCAGAACCCTTACTGCCACTACTGTTTATAGTGCCTTCTGGGTAATGGAGTTATTAAATAACACTTGTCCCATCAGACTAAGTTTTGAAATGGCCTCTGTCTTTCTTTGAGGTCGCTGAAGCGAGGGAAATTTACGATTCAGAACACGTACGCCGGTGAAAGACGTCAAAGCTAATGTTGCGAGAATTCTTCAGCGCACGGATGAGCGGTTTTCGGTTACTGGTCATCTATTTACCTTTGAGTACTTTACCAGATGCTTCTGTCCGGAGCGACTTAGTTAATAAAGTGACACTGAAGTTCTTCATGAGCATATTGTTCTTCTGGATATATGGATATCGAACCCGGTGCCTTTCGCATGGGAATCGCTCCCCCTGTCCATTAACACTCTATCCTGCTCCCCTCCCCCTGCTGTCCCATGTGTGAATGGCATGTAGGGCTGTGACGTGTGCAAGGAACGAAACAGTGCCATGTGCGTGAATTACTTTTCAAAAGAAATAAAAAAAAGTGAACAGAAGAAAGTCAAATGAGAGGCACCTGTCCGACCGTCTCTCTTTCATCTTCTCACATTTTAAATTTTCTTGCTCTTTTCTTTCCGATCTTTTCTCTAGGTTCCGTGGAAAGCACAGCATTTATTAATAGAAACCGCCATTACGCAACCGGTCCCGTCACAGTGTATGTGTGTGCACGTGCGTGTGTGTGCGTGTGTGTGCGTGTGCGTGTGTGTGTGTGTGCGCGTGTGTGTGTGTGTGTGTGTGTGAGAGTGAGAAAGATGCAAAGGGACAGAGAATGAAAGAGAGGGGGAGAGAGAGATGGAGAGAATATTTACATATGGGAGAGAGATCGCAACCGGTCCCATCACGGTGTGTGTGTGTGTGTGTGTGTGTGTGTGTGTGTGTGTGTGTGTGTGTGTGTGTGTGTGTGTGTGTGTGTGTGTGTGTGTGTGTGTGTGTGTGTGTGTGTGTGTGCGCGGCGCGTGTGCGCGTATGTGTCTATATATATATTGATCCTGGGACCGGACCCTTCCTTATCCCTTATTCTTTGGAGGCAGATCTTGAAGCAGAAGAAGCCGTGCAGATGAGATAAACGCTGGAGGCCTATTGCAATGTTTTGATGCCAGGAATGACCACATGATGCATATTATGGGAGGTTTTCCTGGTAGTGTCGAGGTTTCGTATTATTGATGTGCATTTGTATTCAGACTGATCATGTTTACCAGCCAGTCAACCAGAAACGATGTGAAAACTTTGTTTGGTCCAACATTTTTATTGCATTCTGTTGAGTTATTCTGCTCCTTAAAGATGTTTGTTTTCTTATTTTGCTCTCTCCCTCTCTCTCACCATCCTTCTCTCTCTCTCTCCATCTATTTCTCTCTCTCTTTTCCCTGCCCCTCTCTCTCTCCATCCCTCTGTGTTCTCTCTCTCCCCTTACCCATGTCCTTTTACTCATCAAATCTTTTTTCTTCTTTTGCTTTTTTCCTTCTCTCGTCCTCTTTTCCTTTCCGCCAGTCAACCAGAAACAATGTGAATAGTTGGTTTAATTCAACTATTTTGATTGCATTTTGTCTAATTATTTTGCCCCTTTAAAGATGTTTGTTTTCTTATTTTTCTCTCTCTCTCTGTCTTCCCGTTTCTCTCTCCGCCCAACGTCTCTCTCCCTGTCTTTCCATCTCTCTCTCTTCCCCTCTCTCTCTCTCTCTCTCTCTCTCTCTCTCTCTCTCTCTCTCTCTCTCTCTCTCTCTCTCTCTCTCTCTCTTCCCCTCTCTCTCTCTCTCTCTCTCTCTCTCTCTCTCTCTCTCTCTCTCTCTCTCTCTCTCTCTCTCTCTCTCTCTCTCTCTCTCTCTCTCTCTCTCTCCCTCTCTTTCTCAGGTATCAGGCCCCAGAGTGTGACAGCAACGCTCGCTCCCATGTGTCCGACACGGAGGACCCCTTCCAGGGCCGCGAACTCACAGGTCAGCGGGCAACAAGAACACAGTCATAGGTCATAGACTCTCTCTCTTGCTCTCTCTCTCTCTCTCTCTCTCTCTCTCTCTCTCTCTCTCTCTCTCTCTCTCTCTCTCTCTCTCTCTCTCTCTCTCTCTCTCTTGCTCTCTCTCTCTCTCTCTCTCTCTCTCTCTCTCTCTCTCTCTCTCTCTCTCTCTCTCTCTCTCTCTCTCCCTCTCTCACTCTCCCTCAATGGGTCACTCTGACCCGTCCATTCCTCTGGACTGGGCCGAGGCGTGTTTGTTTTAGTAACAGTGGGATGTTTATGGGTGGGGTTTACCTCAGCGGAGACATTGCTGATAAACTGTGAGTAACAGGTACTTAACTTTTATAGTGTCATGAGAGCAGTTCAACTCTTGTGGTGAAGTTGACCCATGAGTGCTCGATTATTGGATGAATACCAACTAGCCGACCTCCACTGTTAGCTACAGTACAATTATTTGATTGGTTTTGCTTGGGAGGGGAGGGCTCTGAGATTTACTGAGCTAGCTTTGATGGGAAGATTTGATCGTAGCAGTGTAAGCTAGCCTTTTCCCAGAGATCAGAAGACGTACTGAACCCAGGGTCCTAGCCTCTTAGCTCAAAAGCTGCCGCATCCAGTGGCATAAGTTTCTCCCCCCAAACCCTTCCCCTCTTCAGTGTGATTCAGAGTCGCATTGTAACTCTTATTTAACACCACATCCTGGGCCTTTACAGAGTGGAGCATGGCTCCTGGCTGGCAGATGTGAGCCATGTTTTCTGGTAGGTGTGAGGGTTGTGAGCAGTGCGGGCAGGGAGGTGTGTGGGGACTGCGGGGTGCCAGGGCATAGATATTTTAATGTACTGCCGTGGGTTGTTCTGAAGAGCCACAACAAAGCCCGGTATTCCATTACAGTCACATCAAGGCAGCCGGCCACAAAGAGTGCTTTAAGTGAGAGAGAGAGCTTGTTGTGTCCCTGCAGGAAGCCACAAAACTCTCTCCTACGCCCCAGGGAAGGCAAAATCCATCTCCATGAATACATACTTGTATTCACATCCCTCTAGGGACATTATGCCGGCAGTTTTCAGTTTCTTTAACACAACTTTCAATTCAAAACTAAAAAGTATTTGTTGTTTCCATCGTATCATATAATAATATCTCATTGTATATTTATAAATGTCATTTATATAGATATGTTTAAAATATATTTTTTTATTTTCAAAAATATTTGGTCCAGTGTCAGAAGCATTCCTTATTTATCTAAACGGTGGTAAAATTCACGTGTTTGTGTTTAATTTAACTTAAAAAGGACTGACCTAAAATATGGCAGAGTGACTTGTTGCGATACCCTGTGCTTGACATTAGCCACATAAGCTGCACACAACATGCAACAGGCTATGCTCGATAACGTCCCGATTGAACACATGAATTAAGGCTCAGCCAGCCAATGTCGCTGCGTTGGGAGCATAATTGGATTCACCTGGTCTAATGGGCTCACCAACTCCCTCCTAAAAGGTGTGGAAAGCTAGCTAGCTAGCATCAACAGTATGCAGACAAAAGATCAACGAGGAGAAGGCCGATAGAGAGCAAGGAGGAAAGGTTTAAAAGGACACATTCTGAGACAGAATGATATTATTTTACCTAGCAGTGTTTGAAGTTTGCCTTTAGAAGACACAATTAGGAGGGGAAAATATTTGTACTTGGGCAAAAAAAATGGGCAATTAAAGACATACATCTGGGCAATGAAAGGGAGCTACCCAAGGTGTTCAGCACCCTGCCATAAAACTTAAGAGGTCTGCACTGCCCCGCTCCGCCCTCTTATCACTGTTCAGAACATGTGCGTCACCTCTGGCCCACTTCCCTCCTCCAGCAGTTCATGCACAGAGCCACCAAAACCAGGACCACTAAAACCGTACCCCCAAATTCTTGTTCCACCAATTCTCGGATTACCGTGACCGCGGTGGCCAACACTGGGTTCACAAAAATAGGTTCCACAAAACTGTGTTCACTTAAATCTGGGGCCAGAAATTCTGGATTTACCATATTCAACAAAACCAGGTCCACCCCAACCCGGGCGAACAAATTGAGTTTTCCCGGATATTGCAGGGTTGCTACAGCCTGGCGGTTAACAAGGCAGCTAGTCGGTTTTGGAATAGCCAAAGCCACCTGCTTGGGTACTTGGTATTTACTGTAGGCTTTAGCCGATGTTTGCATGCTAACTTTACTGCAGAACACCCACTCCCTCCTTACGGGTTCATTGGTTCTCGAGCTTTGGAAGCATCAAGCCTAAACTGCGCCGTAATGACTGAGATTAGTAGGGGAAGGTCATTCTTCTGTTTTTTTGCCTCTGATTTGTACCAGGCTGCCCCGAAGGGAAGAAGGGGGAATTCATTACAAGCCTGTTGGATGCGCTCACCACAGACATGGTGCAAGCCATAAACTCACCAGCCCCATCTGGTGGTGGGAGGTGAGTCACAACACCATGATTAAGAAATATAATATATTATTTGGCATCATTACTTTTGGGTTGTGTACAGGTATTACAGGATGTGTTACTTACAAATACCTTCCTGGAGGACTTCAGTCTATATTCAACTAATTAATGTCTTGGATAACTATACAGACACACCAATTGAAATAAATATCCCCTTCATTGACCCAGCTTCAAGATCCTGCTGCAGGAAATCCAGTCGAAATCGCTCAAGGGCTTTTCTCGTCGTCTTCCTCTGTTGCAGTGCTTCCCTCAGTCCTGGTTGATCTTTGACCGCAGTTAAGCTCGACCGATTTTGCACTAAACTGTTTGCTGTGATTCATCCCAATATGGCGGTGTTCCTGGCAGGTTTGTGGAGCCGGACCCCAACCACACCCTGGAGGAGAGGGTGGTTCACTGGTACTTCGCCCAGCTGGACAACAACGGCAGCCAGGACATCAACAAGAAGGAGCTGAAGCCCCTGAAGAGGTACCTGAAGAAGAAGGCCAAGCCCAAGAAGTGCGCCCGCCGCTTCACCGACTACTGCGACCTGAACCGAGACAAGGCCATCTCCCTGGCCGAGCTCAAGGGCTGCCTGGGGGTCAGCAAGGAGAGTGAGTGAATGGGGCAAATAGACGTAGGTTGCTGTTTGTTGGACAGGGTCTGACACATGTTGTGCATTTTACTTTTTCTACACTCAACATGGAACGACGTGAAGGAGTCTCATGACTTTTATTTTAAGAACACAGAAGAGAATGGGCAGGGTGTGACGGTGTTTGGACAGGGTAGCTCATGCTCAGAGTACAGGTTTGAGTGCCACTCGTTAAGTCTTTATGCGGCCGTTGTCTTGCCTGAACAACCGTCAGCCATCTGTCTCTGTGCTCCCATTGGAGAGCCTCTGGGTTCAGGGTTTATGAGTCATGCTCACGCCTCCAGCCTAGGGACCATGATCATCTTTTGGTTTTAAGGAAACGAGGCAGACCGTTTACAAACATGCAGGCTGATGATGGGTTGTGCCTGGTGCTGTCGCGGCTAGGGACCCCATCCCTAGAATTCCCGAGGTTCATGAGTTCAAGCGTTGCCGTAGTGGCTGTCAGCCGGTTAAACGGGTCCAACCTACACCGCCTCCATGTGTTATGCTTCCGAAGGAATGACCGCCTAACGTTTGTGTGCACGTGCCTTTGATTTATTGAACTTCCCTGTCCTCAACAGATGCGTCGTCAAGCACTGCGAACCAGGGGACAAGACAAGGGACCAACCTGTTCAGTAAGGCCGCCTAATACGCTCCCTCCAACCCTGAGATGCACTCCGGAAGGTTCTGGACTGCCAGTGAACATTCTGGAGTTCTGCTGAATGTTCTGGAGTTTTCCAGAATGTTCTGGGCTGTTCTAGGATGTTCTGCAAGAGCTGGAGCTGTTATCCTGTAATCCAATTCTCAGACCACTGATGTGTGGTCACCTTCATGTTTTCTCTTTTGGTTTTCCATTTTGTCCCCTCAATAAAAAGGGATATTAGAACACCTTTTTATTCCAAGATTAGAAATACCATGGGATGAAAATGTGTTTGAATTAATAACAAGGACATCACTTCCTTGGTCTATAGTTTCTATGTGACTGCAGTCAGTGCTCATTGATGCTGCATGACGACTGCATGTCCTGGTCTTTCTGTACATATGTGTGTCATTGGCAAAGTGTGCGTATGAATGTATTTGTGTGCTTGTGTGTTTAATTGGGTACGTTTACGCATGTTTCCCTTCAGGTATTTTATTGTAGTAGATGAGGGTTCATTAACCTGAAAACCTCCCATTCCTTCGAAAACAACCCCGGTTACCTCCCATATTCTGCTCCATGCAGTTTAGTTCAGTTCCACCGGAGGAGGTCAGGGACTAATATACTCAGCTGGCTGGCTGGTTCGCACATGTATAGAAGTTTTAAAGGTTATTTTATATCTTAATGTGGCGTTCGACTGTGGCCGGTCAAAGCTATGAAAATGGATCTTCATTTACAATTCATTTTATTGCATTCTGTTTTATGAATAGGCCATTTGATTGACACTTTTATTCTAAAAGTATCTTCCAACAGCAAATGCGCAAACATTCCTGGCAAGGGTAGCCCCATTGGGAATCGAACCACTTACCTCAAATATTTGCTTCTTGCCCATCACAATAAAAGTACCTCCTGCACACCATGGCCTGAGTAAGACCCTCAGCTGTATCCTGATTGCCAACGGTCATGGAGCATCCTGCCTCTCTCACAGGCAGCAGATGAACATCTGCACGCAGCATTGTCAGACCCCCTCCTCCTCCTCCTCCTCCTCCTCTTCCTCCTCCTCCTCCTCCTCCTCCTCGTGGTGTGTAATCCCCCTGCAGGGCGGTTCAGAGACCCCATGGTTTCTGAGCCGGCCTGTCTTTGAGCCGGGCTCTGGAGGACTTGTGCTGTCAGGTCAGTGACAGGAAGGCCACACACAGCAGGAAGCAGAGTCCAGGAAACCTTCGGTAGCACCACGACACAGACCCCCCCCCCCAGTGGTCATTTCTCAGGATATCGCTCTTTTAATCCCCTTCTTCCCCCCATTTCTCTCTCTCTCTCTCTCTCTCTCTCTCTCTCTCTCTCTCTCTCTCTCTCTCTCTCTCTCTCTCTCTCTCTCTCTCTCTCTCTCTCTCTCTCTCTCTCTCTCTCTCTCTCTCTTTCTCTCGCTCTCCTATTGTTGTCTGGTGTGGTTCCCCGAACAAGTTCCTTATTCACGGTTCAGAATGGGGCCTTTCCCTCTTACTCCTTGCTCCTCACTGTAACTCCTCACAGAGAGGGAGAGAGGGGGAGAGAGGGAGAGAGAGAGAGAGGGAGAAAGAGACTGCCAGGGTCCGCACACCGCTCAGTAAGACGCCGGCTCCACATTGTGTCCAGAGTCTAGCGTCGTGCTCCTTCAGAGCTCTGGCCCCAGAACTGCTCTGTCGGGAGTTATGAGGAGCAGGAGGAGGGACGTCCATGGAGATGTGTGCGGTGTACTGCTCTTGTGCGGTGTAGGGTCTTTAATGAAGGATTTTGGGTAGGAATCCTCTTAAGGAAAAAAAGCAGCACATCTGTGTGAGTCTTTCCTCTCCTGGAGGGTTGGCACTGGCGTAGGAAAACATCTCGCCGTGCCAGGGAGAGTGGCATCCGTCTTCCCCTTCCAACCGAGGTCTGTAGTCCAACGCCCAGGGCAGCCCATTAGCAGTAAGCCTTGCTTGCTTTTTACCCAGAACCGGGCCGGCGTGGCTAAGCCTGGTGAGCGATGGGCTGGTGGTTACACAGCGGTTCCTAATAAGTCCAAATAAAATAAAGACTACACTATTATGGGATACGTCTTGACCGAGGCCCGTCTCCGCCAGAGGAGGCTGACTCCCCTCCCCCTCTCCCGTCCTCAACCTCCTACCTCCTCTCACCTTCCAAATACCTCCTCCCCTTTCAACTCTTTTCCCCCCCTCCTCTCCTCCCCTCATTTCACCTCTTCCTCCTCCTCACCTGTTTTCCTCTATTCCACCCCTCTCTCTCCTCCCCCTCCCGTGAGTGCTGGATGAAAGGGGTGCATTATGGGGCATCTTGGCCCAGAGAGGTGCATTATGGGGCAGCTTGGCTCAGAGAGGTGCATTATGGGGCAGCTTGGCTCAGAGAGGTGCATTATGGGCCAGCTTTGCTCAGAGTGGGGCATTATGGTACAGATGGGCTCAGAGAGGTGCATTATGGGGCAGCTTGGCTCAGAGAGGTGCATTATGGGGCAGCTTGGCTCAGAGAGGTGCATTATGGGGCATGCTTGGCTCAGAGAGGTGCATTGTGGGGCAGCTTGGCTAAGACTGGGGCATTATGGGGCAGCTTGGCTCAGAGAGGTGCATTATGGGGCATGCTTGGCTCAGAGAGGTGCATTGTGGGGCAGCTTGGCTAAGACTGGGGCATTATGGGGCAGGCTTTGCTCAGAGTGGGGCATTAAGGTGCGTTCACACCAAACGCGACGGGGAGACACGACTTGGCTGTAACCTAACAGCCAATCAGCGTTCCCTGCAGTTCCCTGCCACCCGTTCCCTGCAGTGCAGTCCGGAGTGAACCGCAGCATTGAGCGAGAGAAAGTGATCGTTGCGGTTTGCGACTCCGGGAGCTCCACACATAATACTATATAATATTCGATTATATAATATACTACTATGTTTAGAGCTCCCCGGAGATTGGATTTGTAGCGTGACACTTTTGGTGACGAATGTGTCTTTTGGTGTGAACGCAGCTTCATGGGGCAGGCTTTGCTCAGAGAGGTGCATTATGGAGCGGGCTTGTGCCAGACTCACCGGTCACCTGGTCACTTTGTCGGCGGTTTTAACACACAAACAAAACCAAACCTCTTTTTTCTCCCCCCGGACCTGTCCCCTCAGAGTGCAGGCCGTTCCAATTGGCTGTCGGGTAACCCAGGGTGACCGTCATCCCGGCGTCAGCCAGGTACAGGTGCCCCCCCCCCCCCTCCCCCCCCCCCCCCCCCCCCTCCCTTCCCCCCAGCTAATCAGCCCCAGTTAACCCCCAGACAGTGTCTGCTTACACGGAGAGCCCAGGTGTGTGTGTGTGGGTGTATGTGTCTATGTGTGTGCTTGTTTGTATGTGCATGTGTGTGTGTTTGATTAAGAGGGCTGAAGAGGGTCTTAGATGAGGTCCATAATGTTTTGAGCGTGCGTGCCTGTGTGTGTGTGTGTGTGTGTGCCAGAGGCAGCAGACGGGTCCTCTGGGCTCCAGGTGGGTGAGGGCATAACGATCGGCAGTCTGGTAATTGCTCAGTTAGTTCGTCTGGGATTCAATCCCCGACCTGTAGTCGCTTCCCCGCCGATTATCTGAGGTTCAGACGGGAACACAGTCCCCTCACACACACACAAACACGCTCACACACATACACACGCACACAGACACACATACGCTCACACACGCACGCACATACACACACACTCACACATACACACACACGCAGACACTGATACGCTCACACACACACAAACGTATACTCATAGGTAAACTGCGTTCCACAAGCTGACATTAGATGAGGATCACATGACATGATCTCAGTGGGCGAAGGCGTCAAGCCTCACAGCCGGAGGGAGACAATCATAAAGGTTGACATTCTACACCAGGTGGATGAGAGACAAACAACCAGAAACAACAGTATACACACACCACTACCCTGTCTCTCTCTCGCTCTCCAGCTCTCAATCTCAATCAACCTCCCTCTCTCTCCCCCTATGTCTATCTCTTCTTTTTTACTTTCAATCTTTGGCTCTGTTTCCTTGAGCACTGACCCCATCCAGTACTTCAGCCAGTGTAGTTCAGCGAGCATATGCACCAACTGAGGCACTGCTGTGTGAGTGTGTGTGTGTGTTTTTTGTGTATTAAATATTGTTGTAAACTTGGCGAACATCCAAGATTCTGTCTTTGTGTGTGTGTGTGTGTGTGTGGGCACGTGTGCATGTGTGTGCGTGTGTCTTTTTGTGTATTAAACATTGTTGTAAACTTGGCGAACATCCAAGATTCTGCCTTTGTGTGTGTGTGTGTGTGTGTGTGTGTGTGTGTGTGGGCACGTGCGCATGTGTGCGTCTGAACGCATGTCTGTCTGTGCGATGTGTATGAGTCTGCGTGTGTGTGTGTAATGTTTTGTGTGCTTGAGGTTGTTTGTTTGTGTTTATAATTTTTTGTGAGAGCATGTGTCTGAGTGTGTGTCCACGCTTTTGTCTGTGTGACTGTGTGTGTGTATGTATGTGTGTGTGTGTGTGTGTGTGTGTGTGTGTGTGTGATTTAGGGGGCTGCAGAGGGTCTTTGATGAGGTCCGCAAAGTGCTCGCTGCTCTCTGACACGCCAGAGAGCTCCTCAGCAGGACGACACACAGCTGTGTGGCTAATTCCCTCACACTGAACACCTGCATCTCCTTACACACACACACACACACACACACACACACACACACACACACACACGTGAACGCCAGATCCAGAAACACAACTGCCTGCAAATGTAGGGCACAAAGACACACACGCCTGTTTGTGTGTGCGTGCCTGTGTGTGTGTGTGTGTGTTGTGGGGTGCAGGCAGACCCACTGGGAGACGCTCCACATCTCTGATAGCCATCTGTAAACAATCTGGACGTCTCTCTGTGGTCTCCCTCACTTGTGTCGTGTGTGTGTGTATGCGTGTGTTTGTGTGTATCTTGTTGGCTGGTGCACGTCAGTCGAGGCATGTGCAGGAGGAATGCTTTTGGCTCGTCACGCAAAGCGTGTGTGTGCCCCTGTTTGACAAACACAAAAGTCAAGTTCTTTTCTGTGTTGTTTTAACATGATTTTTTTTCCCTCCTCATCTCTTATCTGTCTCTGGAACTATCTGTCTATCTGCCTCTCCATCTGTGTGTATGTCTGTCTGTCCATCTTTGTGTCTATCTGTACATCTGTGTGTATGCCTGTCTGTCCATCTGTGTGTATGTCTGTCTGTTGATCTGTCTATCTGTGGCTCTCTCTGTCTGTCTGTCTGTCTGTTGGTCTGTCGCTGTGTCTTTCTGTCTGTGTGTCCGTCCGTCTGTTGGTCTGTCTGTCTGTCTGTCTGTCTGTCTGTCTGTTGATCTGTCGGTGTGTCTGTCTGTCTGTTGGTCTGTCGGTGTGTCTGTCTGTCTGTTGGTCTGTCCGTCTGTCTTGTCCCAGTGGGTCGTCTGGTCTGATCAGGGAAGCTTCCAGAAGCTGAGGGGAGCAGAGGCCACAGGTGGGAGACATCTGCACCAGGAGAGAAGACTCAAGGAGAAGACCAGCGAGAGAAGGAGAAGAAAATAAAAAACAGAAATAAAAGTAGATATCGAAGCGGCACCAAAATATTTGCACTTTCGCCTACCAATGTATTACTTTTTTTCATCGCTTCCTTTTCGACCTGTGTTGTGAAGCTAATTTTACTTTTGTATGTGAATAACTCGCCTGCATAAGACGTGTGGATTATGCAGGGCACTTGAAACAAGGACTTACAATGTGTATCTTTCTGTCCTTGCTTGTCTCTACTCTGTGGGATAAAATTTTAAATAACGCCAACAGTAATCATATTCAACTTGGGATGTTAACCAGCAACGGCCATTACCTTAAAAAACAGAGGGCAGGATAAAGATTGGAAGTGATTGGTGCCAATCAGAGACAACCTGCGATAACCAGTTTCACCAGAAGTGGCGCTATTGCTAGTATTGGTCTCAACGTGTGTATAGCATAGCGTATCTGTTTGGCATTTACCGACCACTGAAAAATAGCTGTCATAGTGATTCTAAACGACATGTTCTTCGACACAGAGAACTACAGTTGCCATCTAAAGCCCTTTGTCTTTGATCACAACTTAAAAAAAAAAAAATTAACAGGATGGTAGTCCTATTCTTCTTAAAAAAATGTTTGTAAGCAAAAAGGAAATTAAATCAACGCAAACCCCAGAAACGTTCAAATATACTCAAATACATCAATTAGATATTGAAACTTGATAATAATACAACAATATTGCAACTATTTAATAAACACAGAAGTAAAATCTGAGGCAAAACTGGGTGAAAACACCTCGTCTTCCGATTGATCAGATATCAACCGTTTCCCTGAGTCATTCCCCACTTTCAGCATTTAGCATGTTCCTGAGTTTGGTTAGCGGCATTAGGTTCACTGCCAAACACAAAACACTTGACCCCTCCCCAGAGGCGCTGCAGAATATATGTTATGCCTATAAACATGCTCTTCCAACAGCTGGCGTCAATTTATTTCAGTAGAAAGATTTCAGAGCCACCTGATGCAATACTGGCGGGATCGCAACTTTAATTTTGTCAAAAA
Source organism: Gadus morhua (assembly GCF_902167405.1). Taxonomy (NCBI): domain Eukaryota; kingdom Metazoa; phylum Chordata; class Actinopteri; order Gadiformes; family Gadidae; genus Gadus; species Gadus morhua. The sequence goes on from NC_044052.1 coordinate 18,268,158, forward strand.
TGGAGATGGTTAAAAAACGGGGAAACTATATCCTTCATTTTTTTATTACTTTTTAAAAAAGATTTGTTCACATTCGAAACGATTGCCTTTTGTTAATGCGAAAGATATGAGCTTGGTGCGTGTTTTTTATTTTCTTGTTTGCGAGCATTTCTTTTTGCGTACAACTTGGCCAGCCCTTAAGAGTCTTCCCGTTGTAAATATGTAAAAAAATATATTTTTTGTTTGTTTTTTCATGTATTTCACAGGTGGCTTGGGGTTTGTTTACCTTGCAAAAACAGTGCTGTCTGATCCTCCCTGTCGTATCATATAGAAACAGTGGACATCCGTAGTAAAACTTTATGCTTTATAGGCTAACGTTTGACTTATCTACAGCTCTAGAAACGGAAGCCGTTGAATTCTGTGTGTTACCAAGCTATTGCTTGCCCTAGCCTTCAGGAACTGAATCGGACTCTGCCTAACGTCACATAAAAGAATGGTGTGTATCAGAGAGTAGTCCTCAGTGGAGAGCAGTCTCCATCGCTCACCTCTTTCCCGCCAGAACACTGGGCATGTGTCTGAGTACGTTGAAGTGTTTCCAGACTGCCAGGCTAACCATCAACAGACCAGATTGGTGTACAAGCTAACCGACCAGTCATCACAATTAATCATCCCACTGGGACCTTTAGTGGGACAGAGGGGGGGGGGGGGGGGGGACTTAAATGTAATTGCCTCAATCCGCCAAGATATCTCAACAGGCTTACGACCGACCTTGCAAAATAATGTACATGTTTAAAGTTTATAGACTGGGGGATGTGAAACCTGACATTTATGTAGTCATGTTAAAATTGGATAGTTATTTTTTTCTTCCCTGTATAAAGTTGATGTAGTTTTAAAACAAATGATCAATGTTCATGTCGGTTGTAATGTACATGTTTTCCATTTGGACGTTTATCAGTTTGGGCACAGATTTTGGAGGGCCAGGTCCACTAGCCCCACCTGGTGGTAACGATGGGTTACTGCTTTTAAAAATATATGAAACACGTTTATTCAGCACCTTGTAAACCAGATATGCTGTAACAAGCAGAGTAACGCCCATGATAAGCTTTCAAACGAGCCAACTGAATTCCATCAAATTAAAATAAATGTTTTTAATTAAGTTGCAATTGTTTTGTCTTTTATCCGCGAGTTGTCTGGTATATCGGTTCTGGCTCTGTGGGTGCCTCCCTGATCGGGTGACCCCACATTCTGTCTGCTACACGGATCAATCTGGACCTCCTGCAGCGCACGTCAGTGGGCGGGACCACTGTGTCTTGAAGGACAGACTCCTTCAGCCAATCAGCATGTCAGTCCAGTCAGAACGACTAAAACCTTTTGTTCCCGATGAAGAACTCTGATAGTGCATACTCTTGTGTTCGTTTAATCGCTGTCTGAGGCTTATTCTTCATTAAATACACTAACAGCTGTGTTGACTTTCCCCTAATGTTAACGTTACCGCTCGTTGCTAAGGGAGACGCAACTACAGTATGGTCTGTATTAACAGTTATACTACGACACAATCATTTAATTGGCCCAGATTACATTCAAATTTCAGAAAATCGATGCATAGCGGAACAGAACGTGAGGCCACGTGAACAGGATGGTCTCCAGGCTCGCAGACAAGGCAAGGCGCCCTGGCAAAGATGCACTTGATGTACACTGTTTGTCTTGACCAATCACATTGTAATGACAGCCAGCACCATCCCACAGGGCACACAATTGTTTTTGTTTGTTTGTTTGTCGCTGGTCATTTCCTATGGTGCTGAAATGTGTGCGCTTGACGATAGCCATATAGCAACCGGTCATGTAGGCTATCATCACTGCAGAAGTTTACCTGCGGGGGGCCAGCTGATTTGAGCACCTCTGGTAACTGTGTGTTTGTGTGTGTGTGTAGATCAGTTCATATGCAGATGGGTGTGACCGAAACCCATCAGCCCACCGATGGGTGTTACCAAAAGGTTTGCCTTGTCGGCCACCGTTACCTGACCGACAAGACCGGCAAACCTTTGTGTGTGTTTCTGTACGTGCCTGTGTGTTGTGATGGTGGCGTTGACCCTTGATCTGGGGTTAATCAAGATGGCCGGGGGTTCAGGCGGAGATGAAATTGGAGCCTGGGGGCAGCTGGGATGCATCCGTCTTGCTCTGACACGTTTGACTTCCAGTGTGAAGTTCAAAAGACTTTTATAATGATGCAGCTGTGTTTGTGCACGTGTGTGTGTGCTTGCGTGTGTGTGTGTGTGTGTGTGTGTGTGTGTGTGTGTGTGTGTGTGTGTGTGTGTGTGTGTGTGTGTGTGTGTGTGTGTGTGTGTTCGTGTGTGTGTGTGTGTGTGTGTGTGTGTGTGTGTGTGTGTGTGTGTGTGTGTGTGTGTGTGTGTGTGTGTGTGTGTGTGTGTGTGTGTGTGTGTCAGATGGGTCAGGGTCTTGTAATGGACGAGTTGTGGAGTGCAGGTGTTGCATTAATTAACGTTGCGGCATTCCCACATGTACAAGTTATATTACAGGTTATACTATGTACAAGTTATTTTACAAGTTATACCATTTACAAGTTATACTACAGGTTATACCATGTACAGGTTATACCATGTACAAGTTATATAACAGGTTATACCATTTACAAGTTACATTACAGGTTATACCATTTACAAGTTAAAACATGCACAAGTTTATTACAGGTTATACCATGTACAAGTTATACTACAGGTTATGCCATGAACAAGTTATCACAGGTACACGTGTCCACCTAGATGTGTGCTGGAGTGTGAGTTCTGATGTGTACCAAGTCAGAAACAATTCTGGTGTCTTGAATTGGAAAGCAAAGTTAACGGTAGTTGAAGTCTGTGATAGTTTAAGAGGCTTAAACACAAAATACAACCTTGCTAGGACTGTGGTCCTAGGACTGCTTAGAAGCTGAAATAAGCAATTATTAATGAGAATCAGGTCTTATTTCTTTAACACTAAAAACAATTCTGGTGTCTTGAACTGGAATGGAATGTTAACGATTGAAAGCCGAAGTGAGCTCAATATGAAGTACAGAAATACTGTGACATAAGCTAATGGTCAAATGTCATTGATAAAAACCAGTGGCCTGTGGCCCCGGCAGGTGGAAATACCTGAAGATGTTTGATGTAGTCCAGTGTTTTCCCCTCGCAAACGAGGCGAAAATTATGTTTACTCACGGATATTTTGTATTTACTCAAATAGAACAAACTGCCAAACGTCGTACTGAAGATAATTTTTCGCGAGCCTCCAAGCCCAGATCATCAGCATTTATATAAATGAAAACACCTTAGTTCTTCGAAATATCGTAAGTAAACTCCCTTTATTACTACTGTTTTGATGTAATGATGATTTTATCTGAATTAACATTATCTTTATTCAGATTCAACGGAATAGTTATGAATAGCTTCAAAATGTTCCATTTAAAAAGCATACAACCTAAATTCTCTGCATGGAAAGACTCAAAGGGTTGAGGAAATATATCAATAACGTATGTATCTATACATGTAGTGTACCTATATGTATGTATATCCTAAGGATCTAGATATAGTATATATTCATCCATGTATTTATGTAGGAATATTGCTGTACATATACATCATCGCCATAAATAAATATAGCTATTCATGTCTCAATGTTTTAAAAAAAATAAACTAGAAATGATTGCTAGAAAATAATAAAATATATGTATGTATTTTCTTATTGTTAATTAATGTCTATGAATATAGGTGCATAAATTGTGGAATTGTATTATATATATATTGTAATATGGATGTACTACTCATTGTTAAGATTTAAAATAAAATAGTATTCAAGAATGAAATTTATATTAATAGTGATAAATAAAGTTGCCCCAGATAAATATATTTATACTCATTGTTATAGCTTTTTCTTGATATTTATTTGAACAAGATATGCTGTTGGTTTTGCCTCATGTAATGCTTTCAAATGTACTCTTGCTGTTAATTAAAAAAGTTTAAGATGTTAAATTAAGCTTTATTTTTCAAACGCGATACCCCATCCCATCCACACGAAATGGCTTCAGTGGTGGTTTGTCTCCCCACTTTTATAAGAAAACTAAATTTACAGTGTGAAGTGTAGTACTATTACTACAACTATTTACTCAATGCTGTTATCTTACGGGAGTCTGATAGTGAGATATCAGCAAACAAATATAACCTGTTGCTCATAGTATGCTTATCGTTCATGGTTAACATACCATTACAGTACCTACTTTTAAATCATTGAGCATAAACATGCATTAATAAAGTCCTCCATCATTAGCCAGATTAATATGCTAATTCTGTATGATTAAAATGTAATTAAATTTCAACAGGAGCACAAATTAGTAGCAAATTAAAATTTTGACTGAGTACTTGATCCCAAGATGACCTTTGACCCCTGTGGTGTGCTCATGTGTGTGTGTGTGTGCATGTGTTTGTAGAATGTTCTGCCGGCTGCCCTCCTAGGGTCAATCCTGTCTGCTGTACTGGGCTCACTGCAGATTGGCTACCACACCGGCAACGTCAACGCCCCTGCCACGATGAGGACCTAAGGGAGGCCAATGGGGGGGGGGGGGGGAGGGGCAAATAAGGGCAATAGTCTTCTCTATGTCCTCGTTTGGGTGAGTATCTTTCTCTGTGCTTCACTGTTAGTGTATGAGTGAATGTGTGTGTGTGATTCCTGTGTGCCAATGTTATATAGTTCTGTGCGTGTGTATTGTGGCAACCCAGATAGAATAGTTAGAAGAACATCATCTGCTGTGGTTCAAGCCCGTTCTGGGCAGGCTTAAAGGGACACTGTGTAAAAATTACTCCCATCTAGTGGTACAATTGTATATTGCATTCAAACTAATAGTGCTCGCTTGTTCAAAAACGATGGTGGGCAGTATGTGCCAAGAGGCTGTGTCATGACATCCAATACTACCTCATCGAGTCATTCGAGTGATGATGAGGTTCGTTATTTCAGACAAATTTACAACTATTTCAAACTACATTGAATCATTAGTGTAAGCTAATGACGTATGAGTAATTATTCCTTGAGCAAGATAGTGAATTATTTCAGTCATCATTCACGCTGGCTCAGAGTGAAAACGCGTTTGCATTTCCTGTACCACGTAGTGCTTTTTCTTCCCTCTCGGCAGTTCATAGACCGGAAGAACATGGATGCCTCCATGAAGCTTACCCGTCCTATGTAACTACATATTAATTATTATTCGCTCAGGAGGATAAGTGAGATTTTTGGCAGAGATAATTTTACACCAATGAGGACTTATTTATGAATGAATACGTTGATTTGAGCAAATAAATTACTTAAAATATTACACAGTGTCCCTTTAAGTTGGCCGGGAGTTGGTTGTCACTCCCAGGCCCGCAGCAGCTGCGAATGCCTGTGTTGTCCGTACTGAGCCCTTTGGGGGAGCTGAGGTTCTCCTGGTCCTCCCCCCTAGCTCCATGCTGGTACAGGGAGCAACAGCCCACAAACACTCGTCCCTGTGTGACAGGGCATCCGCATTCTTATAGTCCTTTCCCGCCTGGTGTTTCACCTTGAAGTTTAAGTGGAAGTTGGAGTTCCAGGAACCATCAGCTCACCCTGGCATTACTTTCTTTGTAGAATCAAATCCATTTCAGTGTTGCATCGTCATTCACCAAGGTGAAATGTCTGACAAACAGATAGTGCCGTAGCTTGTGCCCCGCCCCTTTATGGCTAAACACTCCCTTTCTACCACTGCATAGTTTTTCTTATGCTTAAGCAACTTACGGCTCACATACATAATGGGATGCTCCTCCACAATCACCACTTGGGACAGGACTGCCCCTAAGCCCGTATCCGAGGCGTACATACGTATGACAAAGGGGCAGTCAAAGTCGGGGGCCACCAGGACCGAGCAATGTGCTCCTCGTAGGGTGAACGCCATCTACGCTTCCTCTGTCCTCCTCATGCATTGGGGTACTCTGTTCTGGGTGAGATCATGCACAGGGGAAGCCACAGCATAAGTATTTGCGAGGAAGAGGCAGTAGCAACCTACCAAGCCCAGGAAAGTTCCCACCCGTTTCTTGGTGACCGGACGGGGCCAGTCCACTATGCTTTCGACCTTCACCCTTTGTTTTTTGACAATTTGACCAGGATTTTCTCGAAACAGGAGATCTTGTTCAGCCTGTGGAACTCATTACAAAACCTATGAGTTCCATACCGTACATTTCGACAGTACATTTCGACAGATAAAAAACGACAGTGTTACCCTTTACATTTCATTTGATAAAAACGACAGTGTTACCCCTTATGTTTTTTTCCCAAGATGACTGATGAAAAACAACAGTGTTACCCCTTATGTTTTTTTCCCAAGATGACTGATGAAAAAAAACACTGTTACCCCTTATATTTTATTTGACAAGGACAATTTCTCTTTTTTTCAAATGTTTTTTTCATGACGAGCAATAAAAATACGACAGTGTTACCCCTTATATTTTATTTGACCAAGACAAGTGTTACCCCTTGTGTTTTTTTTCATGACGACCAATAAAAAACAACAGTGTTACCCCTTATGTTTTTATTCATGACGACCGATAAAAAACGACAGTGTTACCCCTTATGTTTTTTTTCATGACGACCAATAAAACACAACAGTGTTACCCCTTATGTTTTTGTCATGACGACCAATAAAAACCACAGTGTTACCCCTTATGTTTTTTTTCATGATGACCAATAAAAAACGACAGTGTCACCCCTTATGTTTCATTTGATAAAAACGACAGTGTTACCCCCTATGTTTTAATTGATAAATATCGACAGTGTTACCCCTTATGTTTTTTTCATGACGACCGATAAAAAAGGACAGTGTTACCCCTTATGTTTCATTTGATAAAAACGACAGTGTTACCCCTCATGATTCATTTGATAAAAACGACAGTGTTACCCCTTGTTTTTTTTTTCATGACGACCAAAGAAAAACAACGGTGTTACCCCCTATGTTTTATTTGATAAATATCGACAGTGTTACCCCTTACGTTTACTTCATGACGGCTGATAAAAAACGACAGTTACCCCTTATGTTTTTTTTCATAACGACAAATAAAAAACAACAGAGTTTCCCCTTATGTTTTTTTTCATGACGACCAATAAAAAACAACAGTGTTACCCCTTATGTTTTTTTCATGACGACCAATAAAAAACAACAGTGTTACCCCTTATGTTTTTTTTCATGTCGACCAATAAAAAACAACAGTGTTATCCCTTATGTTTTTTTTCATGACGACCAATAAAAAACGACAGTGTCACCCCTCATGTTTCATTTGATAAAAACGACAGTGTTACCCCCTATGTTTTAATGGATAAATATCGACAGTGTTACCCTTTATGTTTTTTTCATGACGACCAATAAAAAACAACAGTGTTACCCTTTATGATTTTTTTCATGACGACCAATAAAAAACAACAGTGTTACCCCTTATGTTTTTTTCATGACGACCAATAAAAAACAACAGTGTTACCCCTTATGTTTTTTTCATGACGAACAATAAAAAACAACAGTGAAACCCCTTATGGTTTTTTCATGACGACCAAAGAAAAACGACAGTGTCACCCCTCATGTTTCATTTGATAAAAACGACAGTGTTACCCCTTATATTTTATTTGACAAAGACAACAGTGTTACCCTTTATGTTTTTTTTCATGACGACCAATAAAAAACAACAGTGTTACCCCTTATGTTGTTTTCATGAAGACCAATAAAAAACAACAGTGTTACCCATTATGTTTTTTTTCATGATGACCAATAAAAAAAAAACAGTGTTACCCCTTATGTTTTTTTCATGACGACCAATAAAAAACAAGTGTTACCCCTTATGTTTTTTTCATGACGACCAATAAAAAACAACAGTGTTACCCCTTATGTTTTTTTCATGACGACCAATAAAAAACAACAGTGTTACCCCTTATGGTTTTTATCATGACGACCAAAGAAAAACAACGGTGTTACCCCCTATGTTTCATTTGATAAAAACGAGTGTTACCCCTCATGATTCATTTGATAAAAACGACAGTGTTACCCCTTGTTTTTTTTCATGATGACCAATAAAAAACGACAGTGTCACCCCTCATGTTTCATTTGATAAAAACGACAGTGTTACCCCCTATGTTTTAATGGATAAATATCGACAGTGTTACCCTTTATGTTTTTTTCATGACGACCAATAAAAAACAACAGTGTTACCCCTTATGATTTTTTTCATGACGACCAATAAAAAACAACAGTGTTACCCCTTATTTTTTTCATGACGACCAATAAAAAACAACAGTGTTACCCCTTATGTTTTTTTCATGACGACCAATAAAAAACAACAGTGTTACCCTTTATGTTTTTTTCATGACGAACAATAAAAAACAACAGTGTTACCCCTTATGATTTTTTTCATGACGACCAATAAAAAACAACAGTGTTACCCCTTATTTTTTTCATGACGACCAATAAAAAACAACAGTGTTACCCCTTATGTTTTTTTCATGACGACCAATAAAAAACAACAGTGTTACCCCTTATGTTTTTTTCATGACGAACAATAAAAAACAACAGTGTTACCCCTTATGGTTTTTTCATGAAGACCAAAGAAAAACGACAGTGTCACCCCTCATGTTTCATTTGATAAAAACGACAGTGTTACCCCTTATATTTTATTTGACAAAGACAACAGTGTTACCCTTTATGTTTTTTTTCATGACGACCAATAAAAAACAACAGTTTTACCCCTTATGTTGTTTTCATGAAGACCAATAAAAAACAACAGTATTGGTCATCATTTTTTCATGATGACCAATAAAAAAAAAACAGTGTTACCCCTTATGTTTTTTTCATGACGACCAATAAAAAACAAGTGTTACCCCTTATGTTTTTTTCATGACGACCAATAAAAAACAGCAGTGTTACCCCTTATGTTTTTTTCATGACGACCAATAAAAAACAACAGTGTTACCCCTTATTGTTTTTATCATGACGACCAAAGAAAAACAACGGTGTTACCCCCTATGTTTTATTTGATAAATATCGACAATGTTACCCCTTATGTATATTTCATGACGGCCGATAAAATGCAACAGAGTAACCCCTCATGTTTTTTCCATGTTGACCAATATATGACTACGTTCCATGTTGACCCTGTCGACGTTTTTGCAGGGATCCGAACCTCAGCTGTTTAGAGTTTTAACCTCCGAACTTATCAATGCACCATCAAGACACAGATTAAATTCAACACAATGGTTATACTTGACTTTATAATTCGCATGAAATAGAAATAAGAGACTATCAACAGGGGACATCAACCGGTCTTGAACCCCGGTCTCCAGGGGGTTAGCTCACAGCTACCCTCTGAGAATTGTATGAGTGCACTCCACTGCACCACTGAGGCGATGACATTACACCATAATCAATCAGCAATAATGACGATATACATGAAATTAAAATGTATGTGTGTATTTCTATTATTTCCCTTATGTTTTTTTTCATGACGACCAAAAAAAAACAACAGTGTTACCCCTTATGTTTTTTTCATGACGACCAATAAAAAACAACAGTGTTACCCCTTATGTTTTTTTCATGACGACCAATAAAAAACAACAGTGTTACCCCTTATGTTTTTTTCATGACGACCAATAAAAAACAACAGTGTTACCCCTCATGGTTTTTTTCATGACCAAAGAAAAACGACAGTGTCACCCCTCATGTTTCATTTGATAAAAACGACAGGGTTACCCCTTATATTTTATTTGACAAAGACAACAGTGTTACCCTTTATGTTTTTTTTCATGATGACCAATAAAAAACAACAGTGTTACCCCTTATGTTTTTTTCATGACGACCAATAAAAAACAACAGTGTTACCCCTTATGTTGTTTTCATGACGACCAATAAAAAACAACAGCGTTACCCCTTATGTTTTTTTCATGACGACCAATAAAAAACAACAGTGTTACCCCTTATGTTTTTTTCATTGACCAATAAAAAACAACAGTGTTACCCCTTGTTTTTTTCATGACGACCAATAAAAAACAACAGTGTTACCCCTTATGGTTTTTTCATGACGACCAAAGAAAAACGACAGTGTCACCCCTCATGTTTCATTTGATAAAAACGACAGTGTTACCCCTTATATTTTATTTGACAAAGACAACAGTGTTTCCCTTTATGTTTTTTTTCATGATGACCAATAAAAAACAACAGTGTTACCCCTTATGTTTTTTTCATGACGACCAAGGAAAAACAACAGTGTTACCCCTTATGTTGTTTTCATGACGACCAATAAAAAACAACAGTGTTACCCCTTATGTTTTTTTCATGACGACCAATAAAAAACAACAGTGTTACCCCTTATGTTTTTTTCATGACGACCAATAAAAAACAACAGTGTTACCCCTTATGGTTTTTTTCATGACGACCAAAGAAAAACAACGGTGTTACCCCCTATGTTTTATTTGATAAATATCGACAGTGTTACCCCTTACGTTTACTTCATGACGGCTGATAAAAAACGACAGTGTTACCCCTTGTGTTTTTTTTCATGACGACCAATAAAAAACAACAGTGTTACCCCTTATGGTTTTTTCATGACGACCAAAGAAAAACGACAGTGTCACCCCTCATGTTTCATTTGATAAAAACGACAGTGTTACCCCTTATATTTTATTTGACAAAGACAACAGTGTTACCCTTTATGTTTTTTTTCATGACGAACTATAAAAAACAACAGTGTTACCCCTTACGTTGTTTTCATGAAGACCAATAAAAAACAACAGTGTTACCCCTTATGTTTTTTTTCATGATGACCAATAAAAAACAACAGTGTTACCCCTTATGTTTTTTTCATGACGACCAATAAAAAACAACAGTGTTACCCCTTATGTTTTTTTCATGACGACCAATAAAAAACAACAGTGTTACCCCTTATGTTTTTTCATGACGACCAATAAAAAACAACAGTGTTACCCCTTATGTTGTTTTCATGACGACCAATAAAAAACGACAGTGTTACCCCTTATGTTTTTTTCATGACGACCAAAGAAAAACGACAGTGTCACCCCTCATGTTTCATTTGATAAAAACGACAGTGTTACCCCTTATATTTTATTTGACAAAGACAACAGTGTTACCCTTTATGTTTTTTTTCATGACGACCAATTAAAAACAACAGTGTTACCCCTTATGTTGTTTTCATGAAGACCAATAAAAAACAACAGTGTTACCCCTTATGTTTTTTTTCATGATGACCAATAAAAAAAAAAACAGTGTTACCCCTTATGTTTTTTTCATGACGACCAATAAAAAACAACAGTGTTACCCCTTATGTTTTTTTCATGACGACCAATAAAAAACAACAGTGTTACCCCTTATGTTTTTTTCATGACGACCAATAAAAAACAACAGTGTTACCCCTTATGGTTTTTTCATGACGACCAAAGAAAAACGACAGTGTCACCCCTCATGTTTCATTTGATAAAAACGACAGTGTTACCCCTTATATTTTATTTGACAAAGACAACAGTGTTACCCTTTATGTTTTTTTTCATGACGACCAATAAAAAACAACAGTGTTACCCCTTATGTTTTTTTCATGACGACCAATAAAAAAACAACAGTGTTACCCCTTATGTTTTTTTCATGACGACCAATAAAAAACAACAGTGTTACCCCTTATGGTTTTTTTCATGACGACCAAAGAAAAACAACGGTGTTACCCCCTATGTTTTATTTGATAAATATCGACAATGTTACCCCTTATGTATATTTCATGACGGCCGACAAAAAACGACAGAGTAACCCCTCATGTTTTTTCCATGTTGACCAATATATGACGACAGTGTTACCCCTGTCGACGTTTTTGCAGGGATCCGAACCTCAGCTGTTTAGAGTTGTAACCTCCGAACTTATCAATGAACCATCAAGACACAGAATAAAAGCATCACAATGGTTATACTTGACTTTATAATTCGCATTAAATAGAAATAAGAGACTATCAACAGGGGACATCAACCGGTCTTGAACCCCAGTCTCCAGGGGGGGTTAGCTCACAGCTACCCACTGAGAATTGTATGAGTGCACTCCACTGCACCACTGAGGCGATGACAATACACCATAATCAATCAGCAATAATGACGATATACATGAAATTAAAATGCATGTGTGTATTTCTATTATTTCCCTTATGTTTTTTTTCATGACGACCAATAAAAAACAACAGTGCTACCCCTTATGTTTTTTTCATGACGACCAATAAAAAACAACAGTGTTACCCCTTATGTTTTTTTCATGACGACCAATAAAAAACAACAGTGTTACCCCTTATGTTGTTTTCATGACGACCAATAAAAAACAACAGTGTTACCCCTTATGTTTTTTTCATGACGACCAATAAAAAACAACAGTGTTACCCCTTATGTTTTTTTCATTGACCAATAAAAAACAACAGTGTTACCCCTTTTTTTTTCATGACGACCAATAAAATACAACAGTGTTACCCCTTATGGTTTTTTTCATGACGACCAAAGAAAAACGACAGTGTCACCCCTCATGTTTCATTTGATAAAAACGACAGTGTTACCCCTTATATTTTATTTGACAAAGACAACAGTGTTACCCCTTATGTTTTTTTTCATGATGACCAATAAAAAACAACAGTGTTACCCCTTATGTTTTTTTCATGACGACCAATAAAAAACAACAGTGGTACCCAGGGGCGGACTGGCCATCGGGAGGTTCGGGCGATTTCCCGAACGGCCGGACGATTTCAGGCCGAGCCGGCCGGCCGTAATTCTTTTATTATTTTTTTTATTATAATTTTTTTTTTTTTTTTTTGTTGTAAAAGATGTAAAAAAAAATGAAAAAGTTAAGTAAGCCGTGATTTGCGGTGGCCTGCTGCCGGATATTCTTACTTACAGCGCGAAACGGAGCTCTTGCCTGACGGTGAAACGGGGCCGATGTATTACTGTCAATTTAGAGGGGGGAGCACCCCCACAGTGTATGGGGGCAAAGCGAGCGGCCAAAGCAGCAGAGCAGCCGAACGGCCCCTCCCAACTTGGACTGCTCCGCGGTCTGTCATTTCTGATTGGCTCAGCCTGACACACGGCCGGGTCACTTACCCGGTACTTCTCGTTGATCTCACTGAAGTTACACAGAAATACGAAAATGTCAAAAAGGAAAAAAGGTGGTGAAGAGGCAAAAGAATTGGGTGGCGCTCAGAAGTTGAGGTTGAAAAGGAAAAAAATGTTTGAGCAAGACGCAGCCAAATGTGCTAAATTAACCGACCTTTTCCGTGGAAAAGCCAAGGTTGACGGCGACGCCCCTGTCAGCGAGACCAATGGTTCGGCGGGAACAGGACACAGCAGTATAGCTATGACAGGTGCACTAGCGAGCATGTTTGGCAATATAAAAATTACTTGAACTAATTATGGAAGTACCAGAGACGTCGGAGAACAATTCATAATATTGTAATGCCCACGGAAGAGGCAGTGAATGAAGTATTGATTAGAGAGCGATTTATTAGATACCACCGCTAATAAACCATTGGAACACTTCAACACCAGTTACCACAGCAACGCACAACAAACCCCGGCCCGCCCCCATCTCCCAAACCCTGTGTATGTGTATGACAATTTTTTTCCACTAAAATAATTGTATCTTGCACTATTTAGATCATTTTCAGCCTTGATTTACCTTTCTAGGCACATGCAATTTCTAATATTTTGTACATGGACAAGATTGCTTATAAAATATTTCCCAGTGATCTTCACAATATTCTAAACACATGCACATCCCAACATTGACATGCCGTTGCAATGCACATATCCACGGATAAGGACTAGTTTTTATTATTTTACACCGTGGCAAAATTCTACGCGTCGCGCGCTATTCCCGCGGTCTCATAAAAGGCCTCTCCATCCCAAAGTCCTAGGCCAAATTTTTGGGCCAGTCCATCCCTGGTGGTACCCCTTATGTTTTTTTCATGACGACCAATAAAAAACAACAGTGTTACCCCTTATGTTTTTTTCATGACGACCAATAAAAAACAAGTGTTACCCCTTATGGTTTTTTTCATGACGACCAAAGAAAAACGACAGTGTCACCCCTCATGTTTCATTTGATAAAAACGACAGGGTTACCCCTTATATTTTATTTGACAAAGACAACAGTGTTACCCTTTATGATTTTTTTCATGACGACCAATAAAAAACAACAGTGTTACCCCTTATGTTTTTTTCATGACGATCAATAAAAAACAAGTGTTACCCCTTATGTTTTTTTCATGACGACCAATAAAAAACAACTGCGTTACCCCTTATGTTTTTTTCATGACGACCAATAAAAAACAACAGTGTTACCCCTTATGGTTTTTTTCATGACGACCAAAGAAAAACGACAGTGTCACCCCTCATGTTTCATTTGATAAAAACTACAGTGTTACCCCTTATATTTTATTTGACAAAGACAACAGTGTTACCCTTTATGTTTTTTTTCATGACGACCAATAAAAGACAACAGTGTTACCCCTTATGTTGTTTTCATGAAGACCAATAAAAAACAACAGTGTTACCCCTTATGTTTTTTTCATGATGACCAATAAAAAACAACAGTGTTACCCCTTATGTCTTTTTTCATGACGACCAAAGGAAAACAACGGTGTTACCCCCTATATTTTATTTGATAAATATCGACAGTGTTACCCCTTACGTTTACTTCATGACGGCTGATAAAAAACGACAGAGTTACCCCTTGTTTTTTTTCATAACGACCAATAAAAAACAACAGTGTTACCCCTTATGTTTTTTTTCATGTTGACCAATAAAAAACAAGTGTTATCCCTTATGTTTTTTTTCATGACGACCAATAAAAAACGACAGTGTCACCCCTCATGTTTCATTTGATAAAAACGACAGTGTTACCCCCTATGTTTTAATAGATAAATATCGACAGTGTTAGCCTTTATGTTTTTTTCATGACAACCAATTAAAAACAACAGTGTTACCCCTTATGTTTTTTTTCATGACGACCAATAAAAAACAACAGTGTTACCCCTTATGATTTTTTTCATGACGACCAATAAAAAACAACAGTGTTACCCCTTATGTTTTTTTTGATGAAGACCAATAAAAAACAACAGTTTTTCCCCTTATGGTTTTTTTCATGACGACCAAAGAAAAACGACAGTGTCACCCCTCATGTTTCACTTGATAAAAACGACAGTGTTACCCCCTATATTTTAATGGATAAATATCGACAGTGTTACCCCTTGTTTTTTTCTTGACGACCAATAAAAAACAACAGTGTTACCCCTTGTGTTTTCTTTCATGACGACCAATAAAAAAGAACAGTGTTACCCAGGGACGTGGGAAGTGGGGGTGCTCAGGGTGCTGCAGCACCCCCCCCCCCCCCCCCCCCCCCCCTTGCGGCCCCTAGCAAGTGAGAACGTTTTCTGATCAAATCAATACTTTTTTTTTTTTTTGTAGAATTTTATAATACAACATGATTTTTCATTAAATTATTGACATCCACCCTTTTTATGATATTATCATTTCATTTTATTTTGAACATTGTCTGTGTAGGCTGACGTAGGCTATGACACACAACGCAGAACTGTCCATAGTTGAATATGGTACTATGCTGATTTTACAAAAGCATGTTGGTGTTCAACATCAGTTGTAGTAAACATTCTAAAACTGGTGTCAAATGTTGCTGCCATATTAATAGACACGTTGAATGTTATCGTTGTGATTCTGGAATCCCGCACGTAAACTTTTTGGCAAAAATGGAGCAAAGACGGACGGAGAAACCGTCACTTTCCTCATATCAGACAACTCGTAACTCTGGATGAAATTGAAGGCTTTCTTTTATTGTCACTTTCCTTTGTAAACCTTTAGAAATAACCTCCTGAATCTTTGTTACCCTCTCCTGGAACCGTCACCTTATCGTGGTGGAGAGGTTTGCGTGTCCCTGTGAACCTGAGAGCTGTGTTGTCGGGAGCCTTGTGCTCCTGGTAGGGTCTCTCATGGCAGAGTGGTCTCAGGTGAGGGGCCAGACTAAGAATGGTTCAAAAAACTCCAATGAAGAACGAAAAAAGAGGAGATGTGACCCGGCCCGGAGGAAGCCCGGGGCCCCCGTCTGGAGCCAGGCCCAGACGGAGGGCTCGATGGCGAGCGCCTGGTGGCCGGGTTTGCCACGGAGCCCGGTCGGGCACAGCCCGAACAAACTACGTGGCACCCCCCCTCTCTTCATCCCATGGGCCCACCACCTGTGGGAAGACCCGTTGGGGTCGGGTGCGCAGCCACATGGGTGGCAGCGAAGGTCAGGGGTCTCGACGGACCAGACCCGGGCGGCAGAAGCTGGCTCTGGGGACGTGGAACGTCACCTCGCTGTGGGGAAAGGAACCGGAGCTTGTGAGGGAGGTGGAGCGCTATCAGTTAGATCTGGTGGGGCTTACCTCCACGCACAGTCTCAGCTCTGGTACCGTACTCCTGGATAAGGGTTGGACTCTATTCTTCTCCGGAGTTGCCGAGGGCGTGAGGCGCCGGGCGGGTGTGGGGATACTCATAAATCCCCGGCTGAGCGCCGCGGTGTTGGAGTTTACCCCGGTAGACGAGAGGGTCGCCTCCCTGCGCCTAAGGGTTGTAGGGGGGAAAACTCTGACTGTTGTTTGTGCATATGCACCAAACAGCAGCTCAGAGTACTCGGCCTTCTTGGAGACCCTGAATGGAGTCCTGTATGGGGCTCCAGTAGGGGACTCCGTAGTTCTGCTGGGAGACTTCAACACCCACGTGGGTAACGATGGAGACACCTGGAGAGGCGTGGTGGGGAGGAACGGCCTCCCTGATCTAAACCCGAGCGGTCGTTTGTTATTGGACTTCTGTGCTAGTCATGGATTATCCATAACAAACACCATGTTCGAACATAAGGGTGCTCATAAGTGTACCTGGTACCAGAGTACCCTAGGCCGAAGATCGATGATCGATTTCGTGATCGTGTCATCTGATCTGAGGCCGCATGTTTTGGACACTCGGGTAAAGAGAGGGGCGGAACTGTCAACCGACCACCATCTGGTTGTGAGTTGGATCAGGGAATGGGGGAAATTTCCGGATAGACCTGGTAAGCCCAAACGAGTAGTGCGGGTGAACTGGGAACGTCTGGAGGAGGCCCCCGTCCTAGGTATCTTCAACTCACACCTCCGGCGGAGCTTTTCTGGCATTCCTGTGGAGGTTGGGGGCATTGAGCCGGAGTGGGCGGTGTTCAAAGCCTCCATTGCTGAAGCTGCGGTGGCTAGCTGTGGCCCCAGGGTCTTAGGCTCCTCAAGGGGCGGTAACCCTCGGACACCGTGGTGGACACCGGTGGTCAGGGAAGCCGTCCGACTGAAGAAGGAGGCCTTCCGGGATATGATATCCTGGAGGACTCCTGACTCGGTTGCAGGGTACCGACAGGCTCGAAGGGCTGCAGCGGCTGCCGTGTCGGAGGCTAAGCAGCGGGTGTGGGAGAAGTTCGGAGAGGCCATGGAGAAGGACTTTCGGTCGGCACCAAAGTGTTTCTGGAAGACTATCCGGCACCTCAGGAGGGGGAAACGGGGAACCATCCAAGCTGTGTACAGTAAGGATGGGACTCTGTTGACCTCAACTGAGGAGGTCGTCGGACGTTGGAAGGAACACTTTGAGGAACTCCTGAATCCGAATAACACGCCCTCTATGTTGGAGGCAGAGCTCGAGGTTGATGGTGTTTCGTCGTCAATTTCCCTGGTGGAGGTCACTGAGGTAGTCAAACATCTCCGCAGTGGCAAAGCCCCAGGGATTGATGAGATCCAGCCAGAAATGCTAAAGGCTCTGGGTGTTGAGGGGCTGTCATGGTTGACACGCCTATTCAACATTGCGTGGGAGTCGGGTACAGTGCCAAAGGAGTGGCAAACCGGGGTGGTGGTTCCCCTGTTCAAAAAGGGGGACCAGAGAGTGTGTGCCAATTACCGGGGTATCACACTTCTCAGCCTCCCTGGTAAAGTCTACTCCAAGGTGCTGGAAAGGAGGGTTCGGCCGATCGTCGAACCTCAGATTGAAGAGGAACAATGCGGTTTTCGCCCCGGACGTGGAACTACGGACCAGCTCTTCACTCTCGCAAGGATCCTGGAGGGGGCCTGGGAGTATGCCCATCCGGTCTACATGTGTTTTGTGGATCTGGAGAAGGCGTATGACCGGGTCCCCCGGGAGAAACTGTGGGAGGTGCTGCGGGAGTATGGGGTAAGGGGGTCTATCCTCAGGGCCATCCAATCTTTGTACTCCCAAAGCGAGAGCTGTGTTCGTGTTCTCGGCAGCCAGTCAGTTTCGTTCTCAGTGGGTGCTGGTCTCCGCCAGGGCTGCGCCTTGTCACCAATCCTGTTTGTGATATACATGGACAGGATATCGAGGCGTAGTCGTGGTGGGGAGGGGTTGCAGTTCGGTGGTCTGAGGATCTCGTCACTGCTTTTTGCAGATGATGTGGTCCTCATTGGATCATCGGCCTGTGACCTTCAGCACTCACTGGATCGGCTGGCGGCCGAGTGTGAAGCGGCTGGGATGAGGATCAGCACCGCTAAATCTGAGGCCATGACTCTTAGCAGGAAACCGGTGGATTGCTTACTCCGGGTAGGAAATGAGTCCTTAGCCCAGGTGAAGGAGTTCAAGTACCTCGGGGTCTTGTTCGCGAGTGAGGGTACTATGGAGCGTGAGATTGGCCGGAGAATCGGAGCAGCGGGGGCGGTATTGCGTTCGCTTTACCGCACCGTTGTAACGAAAAGAGAGCTGAGCCGCAAGGCAAAGCCCTCGATCTACCGGTCGATCTTCGTTCCTATCCTCACCTATGGTCATGAGGGCTGGGTGATGACCGAAAGGACGAGATCGCGGGTACAAGCGGCCGAGATGAGTTTTCTCAGAAGGGTGGCTGGCGTCTCCCTTAGGGATAGGGTGAGAAGCTCAGCCATCCGTGAGGAACTCGGATTAGAGCCGCTGCTCCTTTACTTAGAAAGGAGTCAGCTGAGGTGGTTCGGGCATCTGGTAAGGATGCCCACTGGGCGCCTTCCTTGGGAGGTGTTTCAGGCACGTCCAGTGGGGAGGAGACCTCGGGGAAGACCCAGGACTAGGTGGAGAGATTATATCTCAACACTGGCCTGGGAACGCCTCGGGATCCCCCCGTCAGAGCTGGTCAATGTGGCCCGGGAAAGGGAAGTCTGGGGCCCCTTGCTTGAGCTGCTCCCCCCGCGACCCGACCCCGGATAAGCGGATGACGATGAGGATGATGAGGATCTTTGTTATAACGCTGTGTATATTCCCAGACCGCAACAGCTTGTCGGCATGTTGTTAGTGTGTGAAATTCAGCACAGTATCAGCCGAGTTGACTCTAATTTCCACCTTGTTTACTTGATAACGTTTGTGAATAACAGTGGCTAGTTGGCAGAACTCTTTTTACACACCAGTAGAGTGTTTATCAGGAGCGGAGCCCTGAATGTGACGTCACCCGTCACCTCGTCTCTGTAAACAATGGATGTTGCGCAGCATTTATTATGACGTCATTACATAGTCTCTCTCTCAGCACCCCCCCCCCCTCGGACTGACTTCCCGCGTCCCTGATGGATACACCTGTTGATTGTCACCTACCTGCCTGCCTGCCCCCCCTGTATTCTTATGGAATCAAATCCTTTCTACTGTTCCAACCTATACTCAACACTATTCCTGTTCTCTACTCTGATCAATCATACTCTACTCTACTTATTTTATACTATACTATTACTCTCCTCCTCCCCTACTCCTCTCCTTCCCTCGCCTCCCCTCCCCAAGGCGTAACTCCATTCTCATAATGAACGGGCTGTCTGTCGTGGGGGCGGTGTTAATGTCCGTGTCCAAGGTGGCAAAGTCCTTCGAGGTGCTCATAGTGGGCCGACTGGTGTTCGGAATGTTCATTGGGCTAGGCATGAGCATGAACCCCCTGTACATCCAGGAGGTCTCCCCCACCATCCTGAAGGGAGCCGTTGCAACCACCAACACCCTAGGGATCCTCGTGGGGATGGTGAGGACTTTGCACGAGGTCGGCTGCATGCGCCTTGTAGTAGTATTGGTCGACGGTGGTAGTAGTAGTCATTGTAGTAGTTATAGAGTAGTACTATTGATAGTGGCATAGTAGTAGTAGTACTAGTGGTACAGCAGTAGTATTGGTCGATGGTAATAGTTATAGTGGTAGTCGTAGTAGTAGTAATAATGGTAGTGGCATAGTAGTAGTGGTGGTAGTTATAGTGGGAGGGTAGGTTCAATATATCAATTGGAGAAAACAAATAATCTATCGATATGAAAAAAAGAAATCGATATACCCCATCGATATATTGAACCTGGGGGGGTAGGTTCAATATATCAATTGGAGAAAACAAATAATCTATCGATATGAAAAAAGAAATCGATATACCCCATCGATATATTGAACCTGGGGGGGTAGGTTCAATATATCAATTGGAGAAAACAAATAATCTATCGATATGAAAAAATAAATCGATATACCCCATCGATATATTGAACCTGGGGGGGTAGGTTCAATATATCAATTGGAGAAAACAAATAATCTATCGATATGAAAAAAGAAATCGATACACCCCATCGATATATTGAACCTGGGGGGGTAGGTTCAATATATCAATTGGAGAAAACAAATAATCTATCGATATGAAAAAAGAAATCGATATACCCCATCGATATATTGAACCTGGGGGGGTAGGTTCAATATATCGCTTGAAAAAACTAAAAAATCTATTGATATATTGAACCTGGGGGGCAAAGGTTCAATATATCGTTTGAAAAAAAAAGAATCCATAGATATATTAAACCTGGTTAAGTAGTGGTATATTAGTTGCGTTGGTTATAGTGGTACAAGTAATAATATAGTCATAATGCTGATCTAAATGTAAATGCTAGTGTGCTAATGCGGCGGTGTGTTGTGTTGCCTGGTTCTGCTCCAGGTGGTGGGTCTAGAGACGGCCCTGGGCACGAGGGATCAATGGGACCTGATGCTGTGCCTGTCCCTGATCCCAGCCCTCCTCCTGCAGTACCTGCTGATGCCCTTCTGTCCTGATCGCCACTGTCCCCCGCTACCTGCTGCTCACGAGAGGCCAGGAGGCCAAGGCTGAGTCCGGTGTGTGGACCACGCTGGGTGGGGTCGGTGGATTGGTTCGTTGGGAGGGGTCGGTGGCTGAGTCCGGAGGGTTGAGTCCACTAGATGGAGTCCGCTGGGTGGGGTTGGTGGCTGAGTCCGGAGGGTTGAGTCCACTAGATGGAGTCCGCTGGGTGGGGTTGGTTGACTGAGTATGGTGGCACATAGATCTGTTACTGTAAGACTCTTACTATAAAGGCACCGTTTATAGTAAGATGTAATAAAAAAAACTTGTAATAAAAAGCTTTGTGTGGTGGTCCAATGTGTGGGGGCCCAATTAACCCACTTAAAAAAAGTATTTTGTTCTACTTCAGATGATAAATTACTCAACCCAGATCTTTGAGGACACCTTAAGCGAAGCCAATTACCTGACGCTGGGTGTGGCCCGGTGAACATGATCTTCTCCCGTGGTCGCAGTGAGTACCTGCTGTTTCCCAGGAGTTAATAATTAGTAACTAACTAGATCCAGGGACTAGCAGACTTTTACACGTCTGCCCATTTAGCACCTATATCACTCCTTAACGTCCCTGGATGAAGGGATCCCTCTTCCGTATTTCTCTTCACAAGGTTTCCTATCTCTGGGTTTGGTCCTAGTTGGGTGTCGTAACACGCAATTTCTTTTGAGACGGTATGTCGCCCAAATGGTTTCATAGGCACAAATATTGAAACACTTCACACATGATTTGGCTATCTGTAACTAACAGTCACTCGCCCTAAACAACTGATCCTGGTGATGTAAGGCAGTGGTTAGGGACCCAGCATCCGGAACCCCTGATGTAAGGTGTGGTTGTCCCTGTTCAGTGTTTCCTGATGGAGAGAGCCGGGCGGTGGAAGCTGCTGCTAACGGGGTTCCATATCATCTTAGTGTGCAACCTGCTCCTGACCATTGTCGACTCCCTACAGGTGAGTTGTTGATGTCTCTATTCGTTGAGACATCAACTACTATTTGAACAAATACAGAGCCTTAAAAATTAAATATTTAACCTAGAAACACAATGTAAAGCTTAAACTGTTCCTGTATTTCTTGTTTCAATGGCGCTGATATAATTAATCGATAAGAGATATGATTGAGCAATGGGTGTATATGGGTGGCAAAATAGCCAACAAATCTATAGCTAGTTTTTTCATATGTATGTGCTTCCGGTAGAAGCTAATTGCTAATGTACCAAAAAAAAAAATGTTTTCACGTCAAGCCATCTACACAAACGATATTGGAAATGTATTTTCTAGTTACATATCTTGTTCATTCATAATTATTACATTTTACTTTGGTAGAAATTCCTTACCTGTGTGCTGGAAGGAATAAGATAATTATCAACTCCTTGTTAATGAGTAACTGCAAAGGTTGTCACGTCCTTCACCTATGTTTAGTTTGTATTTAAGTGTGAAGCCTAGACTTCTATCAGAAAAAAACAATATATTTTATTGAGGGATCGAAGGTGGGCTGAAGGAGTGCAGGTAAAAAGTGGACCCTGTGGTCCCTAAAAGTCGCTAGCTAATTGAAGTTGCTTAATTAATTAATTTCGACCCCTGCACAGCACTGAGACCGCCCTCATTAAAGTTGTAAACGACATCCGTCTTAACACAGACTCTGGCAAAACCTCAATACTAATGCTTCTAGACCTCAGTGCTGCATTCGACACTGTAGACCATACAATACTTTTGGACAGGTTAGAAAACTGGGTGGGGCTTTCAGGCACAGTCTTAAATTGGTTCAGATCCTACCTACAAAATAGGAACTACTTTGTTTCCATCGGCGACTTTGTATCAGAATCAACCAACGTGATGTGTGGAGTCCCACAAGGTTCGATCTTAGGACCCTCTTTATTCAACATCTACATGCTCCCACTAGGGAAAATCATGCATAATAACAATATTGACCATCATTGCTATGCTGATGACACGCAAATCTATGTATCGCTATCACCAAATGACTATCGGCCCATAGATCTGCTGTGCCAGTGCATTGAGCAAGTGAAAGACTGGATGTGCCGAAATTTCCTTCAGCTAAATGAGGATAAAACAGAGATAATTGTATTTGGTGCTAAAACGGAAAGGCTTAAAGTAACCCAACACCTTCACTCTCTGTCCCTGAAAACCTCAATCAAAGCCAGAAACCTAGGGGTTATCATGGATTCTGATTTACATTTCGAAAGTCACATCAAATCAGTTACAAAATCTGCATATTATCACCTTAAAAATGTAGCAAGACTTAGAGGGCTCATGTCCACCGAAGACTTACAAAAACTTGTACATGCCTTTATCACTAGTAAGCTTGATTACTGCAATGGTCTCCTTACAGGTCTCCCAAAACAAACTTTAAGGAAGCTTCAGCTTGTTCAGAATGCTGCTGCTAGAGTTTTAACAAAGACCAAAAAATTTGAACATATTACACCAATTCTTAAATCGTTACATTGGCTTCCTGTAGGTCAGAGAATTGATTTCAAAATCATGTTGCTAACCTATAAATCCCTACATGGTTTAGGCCCAAAATATTTAACTGATATGCTTCCACTACATAAGCCTTCTAGAACACTAAGATCTTCTGAGACCAATCTGTTAATTATCCCCAGAGTAAACACGAAACATGGGAAAGCAGGATTTAGTTACTATGCAACAAATAGCTGGAATAACTCCCTGAGGATTTAAGACTTGCCCCAACTCTGAGCACCTTCAAAACAAGATTGAAGACTTTTATGTTTGCCTTAGCTTTCTTCTAAATCCTAAATACTTTACCTTTATTTTACTAAAATGCCTTTTTAACTTTCCCTTTATTTTCTATTTTTACCAGAAAAATACATGACATTTGCTGAGGTTGTTTGTTGTTTGCCTTTGGTTCTGGGCTAGAGTCCTAGAATATTGTAATAGATTGTCCTTAAGGTCGGGTTGTGGTCCCGACTTGGGTTCCAGAGTCTGTTGATCTGATCTTAAATAACTTTCAATTTAATTTTCTCACTTTCCTTTTTAACTTTCCCTTTATTTTCTATTTTTACCAGAAAAATACATGATCTAATACCAGAGAGAAAGGATAAGGGTTTGAGACCAATAATCACTGAATATACGAAGAATTGTGTTTAACTCTTTTGAGAAGAGGTGTATAAGGGTTAGAGTCCTGAGTTTGTATTTGTATAAGGGTTAGAGTCCTGAGTTTGTTTGTATAAGGGTTAGAGTCCTGAATTTGTATTTGTATAAGGGTAAGAGTCCTGAGTTTGTATTTGTGTAAGGGTTAGAGTCCTGAGTTTGTTTGTATAAGGGTTAGAGTCCTGAGTTTGTATTTGTATAAGGGTTAGAGTCCTGAGTTTGTGTGTGGGTGGAATTCTGAGACCGAGCTCCGTGGGAGACGTTTCCAAGTTCTGTCTGGGTTAGAGTCCTAGAATCTGGATTGGAGTTCCAGAGAAAGGACCAAGTTCCTTTAGGTCGGGTTGTAGTCCCGACTTGGGTTCCAGAGAGACTGTTGATCTGATCTTAAAAATTGCACTTTCAATTTTACTTACTAAAAAGCCTTTTTAACTTTCAATTTAATTTTCTCTTAAATACATTGCACTTTCTATTTTACTAATTTCTTTGCATATGTTTTCTTTTACTTATCTATTATTTTATTTTATTGTATGACAATGTTTATATGTGAAGCACTTTGAGTCTGCCTTGTGTATGAAAAGTGCTATATAAATAAAGTTGCCTTGCCTTGCCTAATTAGCTGGCTAGCAGCTTGAGCTAACCACCCAGCCAAGAACTGGTTGAACGTTTCATCCCTGCTTTGGCGAAGCAAACTTACAGTATGTTCCCTTCTACTTGGAGCACCAGGTACAGAATTGCATTAAAAATGTGCATGTAAGGGAGACTTAAGTCATTTGCATTTTGATCCAGGTTCCATATGCGTACTGGGTCTAAGGTGTCATTGGGGGTCAGTGATTCATATATTGTGAGCATTCAATAAAACTTGCCAATCAACGAGTAAAACGTTTTGATGCTGTACGACCTCAGGTTTGGCGAGTGGAAACAAGTAACCCAGACCCCTTTCCCTCTCTCTCAACAAGTTTGTACATTCATGTTATTTAAATAAGAGACCACCAAGACGATAAACATATAGGGCCCTATCTTGCATCCGGCGCAAGTGACTTAGTCACTGGCGCATGTGTCGTTGCTAGTTTACAACTGGCGCAGAGCGTTCTTTTCCCACCACCGCCACAAGCCGGTAAATTAGGGATTGATCATGCGCCCCAAGGGGCGGTTCGGCGGAAGGAGGAGGCGTGTTCTGGCGCAAACGGTATTTTGCCGTTTCTGAATACCATTGCCCTACTGACCAAGAAATACCTGGTTTAAAGTCAGTGGCGCGTTGTTCAGATGCTATTTTAAGGGCGCATGCATACATGCGCATGCGATGCATACGGATTGCTTGTGCACCTCGCGCATACACTTTGCTTCTCCCATCTACCTAGCCGCACATTCTTGGTAAATGATTTGGGAAAGAACAGCTGATGCAGCGGTAATAAGTTGTACTTTTAAATCAATGCATCTGCAAACACCGTACAGCAAACACATATTTTCTTGACACAGACATCGTGTAGGCCTACATGCCCATAACTTTTAGGATTGATGAGTATTTGATCGTGAAAAACATTGTTTTACCGCGAGTGAGTGTTAAAAAGAATGAATGAATGCGGGCGCGCGTGTGTGCTCTGTTTAAACACACGCAAACTATAAAGACGTAACACATAATACAATCAATGGCAATGTCTATTACCGCGGGGACACATGCATATTAGGATAGCATACAATACTGATAAGAAACAATGTTTATAATGTATTGCGTATATAATTGAATAGAACCACAGTTACCGCATATCATGTTATATCATATACGTTTTCTTTGCCGAAATTTATTTGAGGACTCAGTATTTCTGAAGTTGTGGAAGAAAACCCCTTATTCCATGTGTGAATTAGGCCATATTATTTGGCAATAAACTGAGCCATTTGCAGTTTGAAATTCATGTGCATCTGTCTCATCGGAGACTGCAGACGCGCTGTCAAAATATCAACTCGTCCGAATCAAATGCGCTCATGGCTCTTAAAGGGGATGGGAGCTGGCACTCTCATTGGTTTGTTGGACGTTACGCCCAAACCACACCTACGGGTAACTAGGCTGCTTCAGAACAACCCTTTTGACACTTGCCCCGCGACGCAAGTGTCATTTATCCGCCTGTAAAATAGCGATAGCGCCGTAGAACCGCCCACAAAGCTACTTGCGCTTTGCGCTTCCCAATTGCGTTTCAGACCGTTAAAATAGGGGCCCATAGTCTTATCTAATTTTGAAAAACCCTGTTCCTGTGGTCTCAGGCCAAGAGGAAAAAAACCTTTCAATCCTGCCAACACTCTCACTCATCTCACCGGCTTATTCAATACTGACTCTCACTCCCTTAATACTCACTCAGTCACTGAATGACCTCACTGACACACTGACTAAACCCACTGACTCCCTAGATAGGGGACTACATTAGGGATCGACCCAGGGATAGAGCCTTTAGTCTAACATTCCTTACACTAAACTAACCTGCCCTCCTTCTGCTTTGTACCCGAGAGTATATATAAACCAGACGAGTAGAGAAATACCACCTCACAAGCTAATAGTCAAACGTCATTGATAAAACCCTGTGTCCTTTGGTCTCAGACAGGTGGAAGTCCCTGAAGATGTTTGATTTTGTCCAGTGTTTTCCCCTTGCAAACGCCTGCAGATTTTCTTTATCAAATTATATTTACACACGGAATTTTCATATTTGCTCAAATAGAACAAACATCTACATTTTTGTAAAATAAACCAGTCAAACTACATTGTGACTCTTTGAGCCAAGCTCATCAGCATTTATCTAGATGGAAACACTTTCGTTCTCCTGAAATATCATAAACCTTCCTTCTTACTAGTTTAGCATTATTACAAGATTCAATTGTCACAAAGAATATGGACCAAGGATACACAGCAAGGGACACTGTTGGCAGGCCCCTGAATTAACACCTGCCACCAGCCAATGACGGATATATTTGACCATTTCACAGGTAAAACAAATTCAGCGTTACATATTCAAACAATTGCTTGGCTATTCGATTCTAAAAGTAAATGTTGGAGCCTGATTTTATGTAATCGTGAATGCTATGCAAGGTAAGCTAAATGCTAGGATGGGAATGGGATATATTCCTGGTAATTTGGTAGTCTTGGTGAACAAATACATTAGCAACTGTGTAAATATAGTGATAATGACATCCAAATGATCGTTATCTTTATTCAGATTCACCTTAAAACAATAAAGAGTTTATGAAAACCTAAAAGAGTTCCCTAGTGATAATCGTTTGTGCTAAATATGTCTCTGTTAACATATGTAATGTTCATCCTGGGACATTTTGGGACGTGGGTTCGACATTAATTATGAGCAGAGATTATTAGTTTAGCTTGTACTGACGAAATAGTAACAACTTTGAGTTCCTGTAGGGCATTTCCTTTGGTAACGAATAAAAAAGAATCCTAGAAAAGTAACATAAGGTGGCAACACATGTCAGTTTACCAGAAGCTAGGGTGGGACACCTTCTAGGGAGAGAGGGAGAGGGTCGGCGGGAGAAACAGAGGGAGAAAGAGAAGGATGTAATTAGTGAGAAGACAGGAGAGGGAGAGAGAATGGGAGAAACAGGGTGAGCCACAGAGAGAGGTCGAGAAAAAAAGGGGGAGGGATGGCCAGAGAGAGGGAGAGAGAATATGGAGCAAGGCAGAAAGGGAAGAGACAGGCAGAGCGGGAAAGGGGCCATGCATTACTTAAGGCCATCTCCCATGTCATTATTTGAAGCTTTGTGTGTACCATTAAATATAAATCAAATAAATATATAGGTGTTCATACCAATACGGCAGCTCCTGTTTGATTACCTGAGGACCACTGTGCTCTAAACAGGTTCAGATTGGAGTTCTACAGGTGTGTACACCTGACACACAGGTGTGTTTTGGGGAGATCTCGTCCAGTGTTGGTCCACGACAGCCATTTTATCACGCCTGCCCCAAATTCACCATCTGAGTGTGACCACATAATTTCTGTCAAGTTGTGTGCGTGTGTGTTCGTTATGTCCAGCACCAGTGGTGTGCTTGTGAATTTTGTCTCACGTGCATACTTGTGGTTGCCGAGTTTGTGCCAATGTGCGTGTCTCCTCTCTTACCTTCCTCCTGCACTTGGTTCCAGCGCTAAGATTTGGACGTCCTATTCTCTGCATGGAAAAGACTCAAAGGGTGAGGAAATATATCGATACAGTATATATCTATACATAGACATACATAGCTTTACATATATCTGTGGTGTGACTACATGTAACCCCTAAGGATCTATACCTACACACACACACATTCATCTACACATGTATCAATATATGTATATTGCTGTACATATACATTATAGCTAGTTATTATTTTGTTAATTTATGGATATAGATATGAGGTGTGTATGTTTATTAAATGTTTTTTTTTGTGTATAAATAGTGGAACAACTAGCACAAGATAAATATATTGACTCATTGTTATAAATCTAATTTCTTCTTGATATTTATTTTAACAAGATATGCAATCGGTCTTGCCTCATTTATTGCTTTAAATTGATTTTCGCTGTAAATAAGATGATTTAAGATTTTAAGTAAACCTTTATATTGCAGACGCGACACGCCATCTCATCCACAAGCAATGGCATCAGTGGTGGTTTGTCTCTCCATTTTTACAAGAAAACTACTTAATGCTGTTAACTTATGGTAGTCTGAATGTGAGATATCAGCAGATAGTTAAACCTATTTTCCATAGTATGCTACCATTCATGGTTAGCATACTGCTACAGTACATCATTTGTTATCATTGAGCATAAACATAAATTAATAAATTCCTCCATCATTAGCTGGATTACTATAATTGTGTATGATTAAAATGAAATTACACTTGAATGGGCACACAAATTTGTACCAAATTAAATGTTTGCTCTGGGTACTGGATCCCAAGATGACCTTTGACCCCTGTGGTGTGATCATGTGCGTTCGTGTGCATGTGAGTGTAGAATATTCTGCCGGCTGCCCTCCTGGGGTCAATTCTGTCTGCTGTACTGGGCTCACTGCAGATTGGCTACCACACCGGCAACGTCAACGCCCCTGCCATGGTGAGGACCTTAGGGAGGCTCATTGGGGGGAGTGTCTTCATTTTGTCCACGTTTGTGAATTTGTTTGAGTTTGTGTGTATCTTTCTCTGTGCGTGAGCATGGGAGCAAGTGTATGTGTGAATGTGACTGTGTTTGTGTATGCGTATTCATGCGTGGATAATATATAGTCTTCCGTGTCCGTGTGTGTGGATATATAGTCCTCCGTCTGTGTGTTTGTGTGTGCTCCGGTGCGTTATTCTGTGTCTGTGTGTGTTAGGGGCCTTCTGAGACTCTGCCAATGCCTGTAACCAAACATGGATGTGATCTTAACATCTTCATCACCCACTGAATAACCTTTACAGTCTACTGCTACTCTCACACAGTATCTGAGTACTGTATTTTCCAACACAAAAGTGCAGTTGCTTTCTACACAACTCGATTATACCTTTTCAAGACTGATGAAGTCCATAAATAAGGACTTAATCAATAATATTATTTATGGTCCCTATGGCTGCTGATCCGCACCACTGTGATTTGTCCAAAGAGGGATTACATGATTCCTCTTTTGACCAATAACATTGCAGTGAATATCAATTATTTGTGATGTGGTCGCTATTGCCGCCACCCTGTACCACGTCAAAAATAAAAAGCAAAACTGAATTATGGTTGATTTGCACAGCAGTGCTATTGGTCAGAAGAGGAATCATGTGATCCGTCCCATGTGATATGCAGGTCATCCAGGAGTTCTTCAACAGCACATGGAGGGCCAGGTACAACGTGTCGATGCCTGACCAGAAACTGACATTACTGTGGTCGGTGTCTGTCAGCATCAAGGACTTCGGTGCTCTGCTTGGGGCACTGGGTTTCAAATACATGGTAGACTCTTTCGGCAGGTAACGGCGCTCGCACACCTCCAGGGATACACCTGTTAACTGTCACCTACTTGCAAGCCTGCCCTAGGTTCAAATATATTCTAATTTAATCAAATCCTTCCTAACGGGCTATCCTATCCTCTACACTACTACTCTACTTCATCATACTATACCATTATTCTCCTCCCCTCCCCTCTCTCCCTTCCCTCAAACAGGCGTAACTCCATCCTCATAGCGAACGGGCTGTCTGTAGTGGGGGCGTTGTTGATGTCCTTGTCCAAGTTGGCAAAGTCCTTCGAGGTGCTCATCGTGGGCCGGCTGGTGTTCGGAGTGTTCTGTGGGCTGGTCATGAGCATGAACCCCCTGTATGTCCAGGAGGTATCCCCCACCAACCTGAGAGGAGCCTTTGCCACCCTCAACCAGGTGGCCTACACCTTAGGAATCCTCATTGGGATGGTGAGGACATTAACTTTGCAGCTTTCTTCTGGCATTTGTGGAGGCAAGTGCCCTTTTGGTCATAGGCTAGTCATTGTTATTGTTAGCTACATTAGCCTCTTTAGCAAACCAGCTTGAAAACAAACACAACTTTACATTGTATTGCACACACAGCAAGACCGTGCAATGCATAAATTGGTGACCGGCATAAAGTATCAATGTTATCAATTGTGTAAAAGCATTTAAAATCTACATTAAAATGACCAATGTGATACAAATACAAAGAAAATAAATCTCCTTAAGGGCGCAGCCATTTTTGTTGATGAGTAGTAAGTTCGGCCTCACTGAACTCGCTCTACTTTCAAAGCGACGAGATAGTACGACCAAAACGGGGCGTGCTTCAGTGAAATGCCGCAAGAAAGCTGGGATATTTGCCACTTACAACTTGCACGTATCAGCGTACAATCCAAATGGATTACAACATTATACTACATCATCACTGCGCTGGGCAGATCCACCGCGGTTTGGATCATACGTTTTTTGGAGGATCCCCCGCGAGGATGACAAATATGGAACATTGAAAACTTACCTCCTGGAGAGGTTTGGCTGATTCCAAACGTCGGAAGGTGGCTATTGGCTGTGTAGAGAATTCCGCCTTCTTAACGACTCCATAATCCCATCACCCACAAGAACAAAGCGTCGGATGACACTGTTGTCTGGTAATTGCTCTGATCCTTCAGCAGGCAGCTCCGCCCAGACGAGTATAATAATAGTCATAGTAATTATAGTGCTTTTCACAGCAAGCTCCTCGGACTCTACCTTGATGTCACCATTTCCGTTTCCTGCTGGAGGCCTGCCCGTTCACAGCGTTTGCCGACCAAAAGCCACTTGTGTTTTCCATGGCAACGGTCAGAGCCTTGGAACGCCTGCCAGAGGCGGCACCTCACCTACATCAGGTGGTAGTGGTAGTAATAATTTAAATGGTATGGTAGTTGTAGAAGTTAGAGGTATAGTAGTTGTGGGAGTTGAAGTGGTGATGGTATATCGGTAGAGGAAAAATCTATAATGCTTTCGGAAATCAGATTGCAATACATAGAACATGACGATTTAGAAAACGAGACTTCAGTTACATTTATAAAAATATACAAGATAAAATTGAATGAGAAAAAATCTGTATATATTGAAGTGATTTAAAGTGAAACACACCAATGTAAATTAGTTTTAACCATAAACAGCCAAAAGGCCACAAAATATTATAAGTCGTGATGCTGATGTAAATGTGAATGCTAGTGTGCTTATGCGGCGGTCACTGCGTGTTTGTTGTGTTGCCTGGTTCTGCTCCAGGTGGTGGGTCTAGAGACGGCCCTGGGCACCTGGGACCAATGGGACCTGATGCTGTGCCTGTCCCTGATCCCAGCCCTGCTGCAGTACCTGCTGCTGCCCTTCTGTCCTGAGAGCCCCCGCTACCTGCTGCACACGAGAGGCCAGGAGGCCAAGGCGGAGTCCGGTGTGTGGACCACGCTGGGTGGGGTCTGTGGGTGGGGCACTGATATATCCGTTACTGACCCCCCCTCGCCGTACAAAGTCCACACAGAAAGGTCCAAGCTGGGAAAAATCTCAGACTTTCTTGCCACTAGGCTGGCTCTGTGGTCATGTCCAGGCCAAACTTTAGAGCAGTTGTTCTTCTCTGCTCTAGCCTGTGTGTCATTAGTAATCGAAGGGTGTGATTTCCTCTGGACTCGCTTTCATATTTAACTGTAAGAAGCATTGTAGCGCCCTTAAATGTATTAATATTTCTAATGCCCCCTAGCCCTGTTGAGACTGAGGGGCAATCCAGACATGGTGCGGAAGGAGCTGGAGGAGATGAAGGAGGGGGAAACCAACACCAAGGCCAGCATAAGCATCCAGCAGTTCTTCACCAAGGCCTCCTACCAGCAGCCTATCCTATTGGTGGTGATGATTGCCCTGGGCAGCCAGCTGTCGGGCTTCAACGCCGTAAGTCCTCCATCCGTCGATCACGTAGTCCTTCGTTAGGACGCTGATTGGTTCGAACTACTATTGGTACGGACACATGCGCATAACCAGAACCCTGGCAAGTTGGATTCACGCGTGATCAAGATCTGGTGGATCCAGCTGCCTCGCTAGGTAACCACTACCCTGTTCTTCCACCCTTACCTCCATCTCTTCTCCACCCTTCCCTCTACCACTCCTCAATCCCTCCACTACGCCCTCCATCCTTCTGCACCTCTGCCTCATCCCTAAGTAGAAAAAAAATATTTTGTTCTATTTGTAGATGATCAATTACTCCACCAAGATGTTTGAGGATGCCTTCAGTGAAGCCAAATACCTGACGCTGGGTGTGGGCGCTGCAAACCTGACCTTCTCTGTGGTGGCAGTGAGTACCTAGTGTTTTTCAGGAGTTAATAACTACTAAGTAACTAGTTCCAGGGCCTAGCAGGCTTTTAAATGTCTGTCCATTTAGCACCTATATCACTCCTTAACATCCCTGGATGAAGGGTACCCTCTTCTGTATTTTCCCATAAGGTTTCCTCCCTCTGGGTTTGGGTTTTGAGACAGTTCGCCGCTCAAAAGGCTTCACAGGCACACATACATTATTGCAACATTTCACCACACTTGACTTGGCTATCTGGAACTCACCCTAAAGGCAAGGCAGTAAGGCAGTGGTTAGGGACCGAGCAGTGGACCACGGAATGGTTTGGGAACCCCTGATGTGAGGTGTGGTTGTCCCTGATCAGTTCTTCCTGATGGAGAAGGCTGGGCGGAGGAAGCTGCTGCTAACGGGGTTCCTTATCATCTTAGTGTGCAACCTGCTCCTGACCATCGTGGACGGCCTACAGGTAAGAGACTCCCCTTTACCTCATTAGTTCAAGGTATCATTTAGATATTTATAATTATAGTTCATTACATATATTATCATCATGTCATATATTTTGTCAGCGCAGAGAGCGATGAAAGTGGGCGGGCTGAAGGTGGGTATGAGGAGAGCAGGAAAACAAGGAACCTGTGGTCCCTAAAAGTCGTGGAGCCCTCCTTAATTAGTGAGCTAGCAGCTTTAGCTAACCAGCCAACCAGGAACTTATTGAACGTTTCATCCCTGCTTTTGCGAAGCAAACCTCTCTAGGGCGTTTGGGGTACAGTTTTCTTCTCCTCCTCTTGCAGACCCTGGTGCCGCAACTTCAGTTCCTGCAGGTAGTTGCGGTGTTCTGTCTGGTCGCTGCTTACGAGCTGGGTCCCGGACCCATCTCCTGGTTCATCGCCGCCGAGCTGTTTGACCAGCAGGCCCGGCCTATCGCCATGGCTTTTACCAGCATGTTAAACTGGGGAGGGAAGTTCCTTCTCGCCCTCATCTACCCCCCGTTACTGGTGAGTAATGCCTTTCCATTCATCTTCCTTGCACTCTTTTTTCATTTATCTTTCCTTTTGTCATTCACAATTATAACTCCCCTTTGCTGGTGGTATACCCTGTATTTTATTCTTAATGTATTTCCTTTATTTATCTGTCTGTAACTACGATCCTTAACTTGACCTAGTGACATATAAACCTCTGCACACTGTTGAAGCTTTGCCAGATGCTATGCTACACGCTGAAGTGCTAGCCTCTTCGCTTGATACTGTACCCTCAGCTATGCCAGCCGCTGCGCTAGCTGCTGCACTCGTCGCTACACTTGCCACTACAGGCAGCTCACCCCCTCACTCTGCTCTCCTCCTCAGGATGTGTTGGGCGGCTACGTCTACCTGCTCTTCATGGCCATAGCTCTAGTTTCCCTCTGCGTCACCTGGTTCCGGATGCCGGAGACCAGGGGCCGCAGCTTTGACGACATCGCTGAGGAGTTCCGCGGGGCAGAGGGAATTCTCATGCAGAACAAGAGTCACTTCAACACTTTTTAATGACCCAGGGAACTGTGATGTATTCTTTGGTCTCAGACCTTATCTCTGCTAACTTAGTTACGTGTTGTCTAGTTAAATGTTGTTACGTGTTGAGAGATGTAATATTGGACACTGAAGGAGTTAGTCTAATAAGCGTTTCAAATGGAGACAGGAATCCATAATTTTATATGCACCTCTACTTTAAAATGCTGCTCTTCCTCAGGGATGTTTTTTTTGCTCTTTTTTATCCTCATTGCATGCGGATTGATTTTATGGCAGGATAAGACTAGATTTAGTAACAATTAAGTACCTTCAAAACTTGACTGGTTTTCTAACTGTGTACACAAACCTCATGGGATACCCAGTTTTTAAATGGTTCAGCTGTAAATCACTGCAATCCGTTTAAAGAAAATCTTCATAAACTACAACGCCTTATAGGAATTAGTCTGAGAACCAAGATGGCCACTAGATGAACCTGAGTTTTTGCCTTGATTTTATTACCTCAACTGCCTTAAATATCCACAGAAAGTACCTAAGGGTTAAGATTTCAACTTGAATACCTTAGAATAACGTCATAAGTTTGCTACACCTCAACTAAAACCGAAAAGATTTCAGTGTATTCACTCTTTACCATGCATTTTTAATAGGTTATTCATAGGTTAACATCCTGGGGTTTTCTCAAGTTTTACCATTACGGGGTTATTTCAAAATAAAATAAATAATTTTAATGAAAGAATAAAAACATTAAATAGTTAATGTGAAAGAACTAGGCCTGTCACTTTTGAGAAATCAAGCTCCAACGGATATCGAATATCAAGCATGCATTCGAATATATTCGGATATCATGTAAAAAGAAAACACGTAACGGAGATTCAAGATTCAGGACTTTATCAACTTAATCAATGTCAAGTGCCAGTATGCATGTACAGCGCAAACAATGACACGACAACTTAAACAGGAGACAGATGTCTATAGCTAGTAGTAGATAGTCTATCTGCAAGAAATTAATTTCTTAAGGTTGTTTGCTAGGAACACCAGTCTATCAACTTCATCTGGATCAAGTGCGGCTTTATTTTTATTCGCAATTTACCGGCGGTGGAGAACACGCGTTCGGAGCACACAGACGTGCCTGACACCCACACAGGTATTTGCGCACCCGTTACTGCCATGAGATGGCAAACATTTAAATAAAAACCAAATGGTCTAATCCAGTGCTTCTCAAATGGTGGGGCGCGCCTCCCAGTCAGGGGGGGCACGAGCGGCAGAGGGGACTTAAGGTACGGCCACACTGAACGCATTACGCGAGTCAGAGTCATAGAAAATCTGCATTTTTGCCAAGGGAACCATTGGTTTTGGCACGTAGATGCGTCAGAGTCCTGACGGGAGATCCTGGCACCAACCCGGGCTAGCCGGTCATCGAATAGGGCCCCAGTCAACTGAAAACACAGCTGAAACCGGCCGTCATCCAGGCGGAGTTCCTGGAGGAGGTGGTGAAACTCACCCAGCTGTGAGTGCCTACGGAGGATGTCATGCATCCAAACACGACAGCGTTTGGGTTTCCTACTCTCCCCGAACTCCCACAGCAAAATACAGCGCAGCGATGGTGGTGATCTCAGCCATGTTTTTGGAGCAAAAGAAAAGTAGCAGGGGAAAAAGGTTTTGGCAGAGCTCATCTTGCTTCGTAGTCGCGTTTAACCATTTTTGTGACACACAATGATCAAGTGTCTTATTTTATTATTTTAATAAGTTACTTATTTTATTTTATTTGAATTCTAAATAAACCCAATACCAAGGGTCAGAAGTTTTACCAGAATTTTCATTTTACAAAGTCATGACAGAGGGACTTTGTGTCTTTATTCATGCTTGAAAGATGAACATATATCTATATACATATTTTTGAAAGGGAATAAGCTGATGAAGCTGACAAGTGACCAATGTTGACTGTTTCAAAATATTTTGAATTAATTGCAAACCCCAGTGAATCATTTGCTCTTGTTTCTTTCTGTCTTGAGATTCACACAGACTTAGCAGTCTTGTTTAAATGTTACAAATTGAGTTAATAAACTAAACTTGGAAATTATTTTAAGTTGTTGCCGATGTTATCTCAGCTAATTTAATTAATCTATTTTGATAATAAGGTGATTGTATGAAGAATGCTGGTGCCAGCAACTCATACAGTGGTTTTCTACAGATAAATAAATAAATATTAGCAGGTTCTCAATAATATTTCAAAAAAAAAAAAATTCTAGCTCCTAGGGGGGGAATGACAGAAATAATTGAGAACCACTGGTCTAATCATAGACTGTAAAAAATGGGCTACATAACATGCCACTTTGAAAAAGATTTCACGTCAAATTCGAATGCATACTCAAATATCGAAATAAGAAGTAACAACCCTAGAAAGAACCTGTTTCTCAGTAGGACTTGTACTCTACTGCTCTAGGGTGCAAGGCCATTATGTGTTCTAGATAATGTCCCTCAAGTCATATGACAGGGCTGCTCTGAGACAGCTTCAGGGAAAGTAATAGGGACATTCCTTCCCATGAATAGGCTAGCGTAATTAGAGTGCGTGTGTGATACTCTCCCTCATTGCCTACATATCTCTCCTCTCACCCACGCACTCACCCAATCGACCTCCTGTAGCCTTATTACTCTCAATTAGGTGGCAGTGTTGTCATGCTTTTTATATGCTTCGTTATCAAGACATATTTATATGATTTATGGGTAACACTGTACAATAAGGGTACATTATTTAACCATTAATTAACATTGGTTAATTCAGTAATAAGCATTATTACATAGCGTTAGCATAGGGGTTAGGGTTAGAATAAGAGTAAGGGTTTCACTCCTTAACCGATTCAATGATTTATTCATTAATACTTTAGTTAACCTAAACACCATTAGTAAATAATTACTAGACCATCAGTTAATGTAAATAAACTCTTAGCGAATACTTATTACTGAATTGACTAATGTTAATACTTGGCTAATTAATGTACCTTATTCTAAAGTGCTACCGATTAAATTGCGTCAACCTGAGAAGAAGTTTGATATTTCCTATTCGTTTACATGAATAAATCACCTGACAATGTTTTGTAAGAATGGGTTTGATGGAAAATACAAAGATGAATGGATAACATTTACTAATTAATGTAACTGATTATGGTAACAGATTAGAATCTTAACATCCACATGATTATTATCTGTTTCTATAAACTAACTATAAACGATAACCCTAAATTCCAAAAGCTTATTTATTATGTAAAATGCAGTGGTTGTTGTTTATGTATTCATTTAATTATCATGTTATCATGTAATTAATTATCATTTTACAAATGTTATGGTTGATTTACATTGCCTGGTTGTGCTTCCTGTGTTTTTGTAAAAATGTTTTCCATTGAGTTAGAGCAATAAAAAAACAATAAAGTGGACCCATGGAACCTGTAAATCCAATAAGATCAAACTGATGAATCTAATAAATGTACAGAGGAATGAATCTGACGAGTAGATTATTTTAACAATGTGTAGAACCAGTGAAAAGAACTCGGGACAATCAAAGCAAACCAAAATATACAGATATACAGTATTTGATTATTTGTTATTATATAGTTATTATGCAAAATGTATTTTATTTTTATGCATTCAACTATTAATTGTATTTCTTTCCATGGTTTCATTAATATAAATGAATGTGAATTTGATGAAAATGTGG
This sequence comes from Gadus morhua, assembly GCF_902167405.1. Classification (NCBI taxonomy): domain Eukaryota; kingdom Metazoa; phylum Chordata; class Actinopteri; order Gadiformes; family Gadidae; genus Gadus; species Gadus morhua. The sequence goes on from NC_044052.1 coordinate 18,306,402, forward strand.
CCCTTTGTAAAACCGAAAAGATTAATCTGAGGAGGCAGAAGAATTTTAAGGGTAAAACCCTTGAGTCTGGTGAATTTAACAATAGTTAGATAAGGCAAAACTCACAAATTGGTGGAATCCAAAATAGTGAAAGCTTATAACAATGAAACATTAAAGCTGATGGACCCTGGAAAACCGAGGCATCCGATGAGTCTGATCAATTTAACAACAAACTAATCTGATGAGTCACAGGTTCAGCCAAAACCTAATAATTTGTGGTATCTAAAATAACAGGTAAGATAAAAACCAAACTCATACAAAATATATGCACCAAAAGATTTACACCTAAAGGTACCGTTAATAATATAAAATATATACACTAACAGATACACACCCAAGTTAAAAAGCAAACTAACCATAACAATCCCAAGGTAATACCCTGAGAGATAAGTAATGTTTAACAAAAAATGTGACCACCATCAGTTCTGTGTTACCTCCTCTCTTCTAAACAGTTACACAAATTGGCTCCTCCCACATTTGTGGTTCCGATATGATTGTGAGATTGAAATAACAGACACTACAAAAGAATATATGTTGATAGGTTATTGCACGTAAAAAATGTACTCAATAGAGGTGTGTTATTAGGATGACTTCCGAGCTAGCTAGCATCGACTGATGACAAAGACAAATATGTTGACAATCACATTCCTCGCTCTAATAATTACATTTACGGTCGTCTCAGGTACTTTCCTTAAATGTTATCTTATTTAGCTTCATTGTTGGACATTCTACGATGTTACATTTGTGAATAGCTTACCACGACTAAGGCCGACCTTCCACATCTCAATACTACTGGCTGGTTCCAGTCTCCACGTTTAAATTTTGCCTCTTTTGTTTTTATTTTCTCCGTAGGTGCATCTCTTAGCGACCAGGTTCACCAAACTCCGCCTGAGATGGTTGTGGCTATTAAGTCAGGAGCAACAGTCACACTGAATTGCTCCCACAGCATTAAGGACTACGATCGAATCCTCTGGTACAAACAGCAACGCAACGATAAACAGCTGAAGTTACTAGGCAACATATACTCGACTACTGCAAATCTTGAAAAAGGAATGAATGTTGAAATGAGTGGGAGTGCTGACCAAGACAAAACTGCCAGTTTAACGATACAGAAAATCAGCGTGGAGAGCAGCGCTGTTTATTTCTGTGCTGCTAGATTCCACAATGCTGTAAATTAGGGATTCACCGTACAATAACTCCTTGTCTGATAATTCATCTGATTAAACTCCCTGCATCTGCAGCAACCTCATCACAGCATCAGCTGGATCTTTCCCTTCATTCTGTGCCAAAAAACACTACCTTTCATTCACTACAGGAGACTCTCCATTCTAGAGCAAAGTGACTAAACATGGTTAGGTTATCTGTGTAATGTAAACAACATGACATGACACATTATTCACAATTTTTGTGACCAAAGTACTGCTAATCCTAAAATTTTGCATATTTTGTGTGTGTGTTTGTAATAGTGTTGTAACAATTAGAGCCCGACCAATTTATTGGCGGGCCGATATTATAGGCCGAACTTAGGCATTTTCCACTCTTGACAATGTAACTGAAGATGTATTTCTTTAATAGCGTGACAGCAATGAGACGTATCATCTCTCCTCGGCCCGTTATTTGGAAAAACTGTTTTACAAGCATTTGCAGCAGAATGTGACGTTATCCATTGCTAAATTATGGCTCATAGACTTTAGCTAACCACAAAGCTAGCTAATGCCATGGCTATCAGTGGAAGACCGCTAACATTAATGACCTTGGACCACAACAAACTTATTCGGCCTGAATAAAGTAATGAATTACTGTAAGTTAATTAATTAATTAATTTATAACTAGCATATATGTAGTTACACTTACAGTCCACAGTGCATCGTAAAACGTAATGTGAACACTTAGATTCGAGGTGTCAAACCAAAGGGTTATACTTTATTAAACTTTATTCCATGACCACTGTAACTCACAATGTACATTTACTGTTAGACCTACTTCTCTGCTCCCGTTCACCGCCTCTCTCTCTCTCTCTCTCTCTCTCTCTCTCTCTCTCTCTCTCTCTCTCTCTCTCTCTCTCTCTCTCTCTCTCTCTCTCTCTCTCTCTCTCTCTCTCTCTCTCTCTCTCTCTCTCTCTCTCTCTCTCTCTCTCTCTCTCTCTCTCATTTTCATGTGAAAATGTAGGCCTGTGTGAATTTTTTATAATTTCTAGATCTTGACAAATTGTTTTAATTATTATTAACTGTGAGAGAAAGTCACCCTGATATTATTGTCCAGTTCAAGGGACATGTTACTTAATGTTCTGTGGCATTGTTGATCCACATCCACTGATCTTTAAATTGTAATGCACATGGGTAAATGAAATTAATGAGTGAAAGAGTGTTCAGCACCATAGGGAATATTTATGTGGATAGGCGAAGTTCGTTGAAAGGAGAGAATGCAGAGAAACGAGAGTTACGTAAGTAACTATGGTTCTATGAATTCTGGATGACTGCCATAGGCAGGGCTTAATACTGGATGGTATCCATCCCGCATGTGCAGGTAGAGTATTTAATATCAACAAAGTTACACGTGACGTGACCGGGGATGACGTCGGGGCGCCCCCTATATAAGCCCACGTCACTCTCCACATTGTCCCTTTAGAATCTTCTTGCAAGATTCCGAGTGACAGAGAACTCTGACGGTCATCCGGAAATCATAGAACCGTAGTTACATGCGTAACTCTCGTTCTATTATTCTTACTGACCGCCAGAGGCAGTGCTTAACACTGAATGACTATTACCAACGTAGTCATGAGGAATCCTGTACCCACCTTTTAGGAAGAGCCTGAGGGTTCCTGAAAAACAGCTGCAGCCAATGTGTGGTGAGCCGCTAAATTGACCCTCTAAAATCGGGCAAAGGTGCACGCTGAAGCCCAGGAGGCCGCTGCACAAATCTCACTTAGAGGCACTCCTCGTAGTGCTTCCCAGGAGGTGGAGACACTCCTGGTTGAATGGCCTCTGATGTTAAGAGGCAAAGGCAGTCCTCTTGACTTGTATGCCTCCTCAATTACCTCCACCACCCACTTGGAAAGCCTGTCTGGACAGCTCTTGCCCCTTCCTCAGGCCCCCGTAGCAGACAAACAGGCCATCAGATTGGCGAAACACAGAAGTTTCCTGCATGTAACATTTCAAGGCTCTCACCGGGCAGAGTAGTCTCACAAGGCTCTCATCCGGTGGCTGTAAGGGGCCATAAGCTTCTAGCTCTATGACCTGATTACAGTGGCCCGAAGGCAGCCTCTTTGGTAAAAAAGATGGGTTAGGCCACAGTGCCACACCTATACCATCTGAGTTAGAGCGTATACACTGTTCACTCACTGACAACGCATGAAGCTCACTCACCCCCTTGGCTGACGCGATCGCTAGAAGAAAGGCAACCTTTGCCGACAGCCATTTCAGTGGCGCCTGATCCAGGGGCTCAAACGGGGAGAGACGGAGGGCTCAGAGTACCAGAGGTAGGTCCCATGAGGGAACCTTGATAGCCTGTGGGGGGTTCCTCCGCTGGGCTCCTTTAAGAAATCGGGTCACCAAAGAATGAGACCCCACCGTCTGGCAATCAACCTTAATGTGCCTGGATGAAATGGCAGCCACATAGACCCTTAAGGTGGAAGCGGATAGCTTCCTTTCCAGTAAGGATTGCAAAGAACAAAAAATCATTGGCACTGTGGTACCTCTCTCTGAGCCTCACACCACTGCGCAAATATCTTCCACCTGTTAGCATAAAGTGCCGTGGTGGAGGGAAACCTAGAGTCTATGATGGTTTGAACTACCTCCTGGTCACATGCAATAATAGTGGATCAGGCCCCTCAAGGGCCAAACCCATAGCTGCAGGCACTCTGGTCTGGGGTGCCAGATGTGGCCCCCCAGCTGTGAGAGCAGATCACGCCTCTTCGGCAGGCACCATGGATCTCCATCCAGAAGCCTGTTCATTACTGGAAACTAAGGTATCCCTGGCCAGTTTGGGGCAACCAGCAGGAGTCTGTGGTTCCCCTTCTGAACTCTGTGTAGGGTTAACCCTATCAGTGGAAATGGCGGGAAGGCATAAAGGAGCTGACACGGCCATGGATGTGCCAAGGCATCCTGTCCCATCGGACTCAAGCACATTTATGTGCTGCGTCCTGTGCTGCGCACTCCAGAGCCCTCTCACCGCCCTGTGCTGCCACACTGCCCCCCCAGCTACAGGGCGAAGCATCGGTCACCACTACGTTGCGGCGTGAGGGGATCAAACCCAGTGTGACACCTTTGGCAAGATATGCCCTGCGCCTCCAGGGTTGTAATGCAAGGAGGCATTGACTGGACACCCTGACTTTCCTGGATCCGTGCAACCTCGGATCTAAGTGGAGGCCATTGGTCCAAACTTGGAACAGCGGCAATTACTAACTAATTACTAGTTAGTAACTAATTACTCTTATATTTACAATTATTCATGTACACATAGTTAATACATTGTGTCATTGCTAAATGCTTATTAAATAGTAGCGGTTGCCAGTTGTTGCCCACCCATAGTTTTGATCTTGTTATTGGTATATTTGATCTCAGTTTGTGACTCAGGAGAGCAAGGTGCCAATTCCCTCCTGTAGCTCTACCAACAGATGGGTATACCAGCCTATCAGTGTCTTGTGACATCACTTCCTGTTCCGCCTCGCACTACAATTGGCTTCATTAATGTCACTGAATGGTTTGCATTACCTTAGTCTACTGTTGGACCGCTAAGGCCAGTATCAGTTTAAATAATGAGACTCCTTTGTATATTTTACCTCACAGGTAATAACTAGAAACTAGAATCATATATTATACTCTATAAGAGTAAGGATGGCATTTCCCATGATGGGTATGAACTGTACTCTGAAAAAGATTTGATGTTTGATTGTTTGTGAAAAGTGTTTCACAGTGCCAGCCTCTTCTTGTCTTTCCCCAGGGTTGTCTCAGGGTTTTGAAGTCCATCAGACGCCCTCAGAACTCATCAGGAAACCTGGTGACAGTGCAGAGTTGTTTTGTATGCACGGAGAAACAGACTACAGAGTGATGCTGTGGTACCAGCAGTCTGCTGGACAGAGAGACCTCAGTCTAATCGGACACGTGAATTACAAAACCTCCAACGTAGAAAATGTGTTTATAGAGGACTTTACACTGTCGGGGGATCTCAGTGGGGAGACAGTCATGAACAGCTCTCTCCTGGTTCTCCTGAAAGACCATGAGACTAGTGGCTTGTATTACTGTGCTGCTAGATTAGCACGTCAACATACACCCACCACTATTCTTCACAAAAACACAAGTGTGTGGTTCTTATCAGCGGCTGTTTGGAATGAAAAGCTCAACTAAGTGGTCCCCCGGCCACCTGCGTTTGAGGTCGAGGTCGATTTTTTAATCGTCCAATCACGTTCTGCACTTTTACAGTACAATCTTGCTGCTCATCAAAACTCTCCCAACCCATGATGGGTCCTCAGCTGCAAACCATTAAAAAAGCTCACAAAGCAAAATAAGAAAAGCTAATACAAACATACCAAGAACTTGGGGGTGTTCTTTAGTTGTTTTGTGTTTGAGTCAGAACAAATGTCACCACAATCAGTGCTGTACGGTTAGAAGAGTTGATGGCATCACCTCCTCTCTTCTAACAATTTACATAAAATGGCTCCTCCCACATGGGGGTCCCGATATGGTTGTGAGATGGAAATAGGAGCCACTGCCATCAAAACGATGCAAGTTCAAGGGTTACCGCAAGTAGGAAATGTCCTTGGTTATAAAATGAGAGTCTCACGCTAGCTAGCATTGAAGGATCACAGTGAGGCAAAACTGTTGACAATCACATTGCTTGCGCTAATATTTACGTTTACAATTGTCACAGGTAGGGCTACTAACCTTTACTATGGCTACTGGATAACATAACATTCTACAATGTTATGTTTTTAAAATTTCTTCCAAAATTGAAACCGATCTTTGTGGGGTTAGCAATCTCACTTAATATTACTGACTCTAGGTAAAAAATCCAGTTAGAAACAGTTTCTACGATAATTTGTTCTGGTTCTTCTCTTCTCCCTAGGTGCATCCCGTAGCAACCAGGTTCACCAAACTCCGCCTGAGAAGGTTGTGGCTATTAAGACAGGAGCAACAGTCACGCTGAACTGCTCCCACAGCAATGAGAACTACAATTGAATCCTCTGGTACAAACAGCAATGCAATGATAAACAGCTGGAGTTACTAGGTTACATAATACATACACTTGACTATTGCATATCCCGAAAAGGGAATGGATGTTGAAATGAGTGGGAGCGTTGAACAAGACCAAACTGCCAGGTTAACGATACAGAACATCAGCGTGGAGAGCAGCGCTGTGTATTTCTGTGCTGCTAGTATCCACAATGCAGCAAATTAGGGATTCACCGTACAATAACTCTGGATCTTAATAATAAGGGTAATAGCTGGATCTTCCCTTCAGTGCCAAAACAACAACCTTTTGTTTACTATGGGAAATTCTTCAGTGTGTAGCAAAGTGATAATCCCACATGGTTGGGTTATCTGTTTGATATAAACAACCTGACATGACATTTATATCAAAATCAAGATGTTACTGACCAAACTACTGCCGAAAAAGTATATATCGTAGACCTATGGGATGTTTGTGCGTTGTTGTTGTTATATTTTCTCTCTCTCTCTTTTGTGAACCAGGAGAGCAATGTGCCAATTCCCTCCTTTATCTCTACCAATACTAGGGAACACAAGCCTATCAGTGTCTGGTGACATCACTTCCTGCTCCGCCTCACAAAACTATTGGCTTCATACACAATGGTTTGCAATACCTTAGCGTCTACTGGACAGCAAAGGGCAGAATCAGTTGAAATGAGACTCCTGTGCATACATTACTTCATAGGTTATAACTAGAATCGGTTGAATAATCCATTAGGAAATATTATCAACCATTATAATATATGATAATTATCAGATTGATGCACATATATAATTAGATATTTAATGTCATTTTGCATTATGGGTATAAACTCTGTACACGATTTTTTTGCTAGCCTCTTCTTGTCTATCCCCAGGGGTGTCTCTGGGTATTGAAGTCCATTAGACACCCTCGGAACTCATCAGGAACCCTGGGGACTGTGCAGAGTTGGTCTGTATGCACAGAGGAACGGACAACAGAGTGATGCTGTGGTACCAGCAGTCTGCTCGACAGAGACTCCTCAGTCTGATCGGACACGCGTTTTTCCAAAACATCAACGTAGAAAGTGCTTTTGAAAAGGACTTCTCAATTTCTGGAGATCTCAGTGGGGAGACAACCAAGAACAGCTCTCTTCATGTTCATCTGAAAGAACCTGAGAGCATTGGAGTGTATTACTGTGTTACTAGATTAGCATGCCAACACACACCCAGCGCCACTAACAACAACAACCCAAAGTAGTGCGGTTCTTATCTGCGCTGGTTTGGAATGAAGACCTCATATCAAGTCCCCCCTCCGGCGACCTGCGTTGGAGGTTGCTTTTTGCTAAATCATAGTTTTGACCAATTGTGTGCTGTATTTCTTACCAGTAAACTCTGTCTGCTCATCAAAACTCTTCCAACCCATGATTGGTCCTCAGCTGCAAACCAAACACCTCACGAAACACAATAAGACAGGATAATAACATCATACCAAGCACTAGAGGGAGTTCTTTAGTTGTTTTGTGTTTGAGTCACAGAAAAATTGTAACCACCATCAGAGCTGTGTAGCAAGACAATTTGATGGCATAACTTCCTCACTTCTAAACATTTGCACAAAATGGCTCCTCCCACATGGGGGTTCCGAAATGGTTGCTCGATGGAAATAGGAGCCACTGCCATCAAAACGATGCAAGGTGAAATGTTATCGCACGTAGGAAATCTATTCAATAGAGTTTTGTTGACAGTATAGGATGTCACAAGCTTGCGCCGACTGATCACGAGACAAATATGATGACAATCACATTCCTCGCTCTAATAATTACATTTACGGTCGTCTCAGGTACTTTCCTTGAATGGCATCTTATTTTGCTTCATTGGTGGACATTCTATTATGTAACATTTGTGAATTGTTTTTCACGACTTAAGCCTTCCACATCTGAATACTGACTGGATCCAGTCCCCACATTTCAATTTTGGTTCTTTGGTTCTTATTTTCCCTGTAGGTGCATCTAATAGCGACAAGGTTGACCAAACTCCGCCCGAGATGGTGGAGGCCATCGAGTCGAAAATGGTCAAGCTGAGCTGCTCTCACAGCATTGAGAACTACAACCAAATCCTATGGTACAAGCAACAACGCAACAATAGACAGCTTGAGTTACTAGGTTACTTATACTTGACTAATCCATATCCCGAAAAGGAAATGGATGGTGAAATGAGTGGGAGCGCTGGACAACACCAAACTGCCAGTTTAACGATAAAGAACATCAGCGTGGAGAGCAGCGCTGTGTATTTCTGTGCTGCAAGTTTCCACAATGCAGCGTATTAGGGGTTCACCGTACAATAACTCCTCGTCTAATATTTCATCTGATTAACCTCCCTGCACCTGCAGCAACCTCATCTCAACAGCTGGATCTTGCCCTTCATTTTATGCCAAAAAACACAACCTTTGATTCACTACAGGAGACACTCCATTCTAGAGCAAATTGAAAAACCCATATGGTTTGGTTATCTGTGTAATATAAACATGACATGACACATTATTATTCACAATTTTAGTGACCAAACTACTGCGTGGAAATAGTGTGAGATAGTGTAACAATACTGGATTTTCTACAATTCCTTAGAAAATAAGGATATTCTATGGCATTATTCATACCACAGGGAAAACTTAACTGAAAATTGAGGGCATATCTTTTTTTTTTGGAGTTTGACCTATTTATGAGTTTTGGTCTGAAAATAACAGACCCAAAGCAAATAAAGTATACCTCAACAACTGCAAGGGCTGTAAGATGTAGTCTTGGAACCAAAATAAAGTATGTTCTTCAGGTGAAATAACCAACGTGGATACTACTTGGTTAGAGTGAACGAAACAAGAACAGATCATAAGTGGAATTTTATTTTCCACCTGAAATAGATTTTATATTTCCGATTGAAATTCTGGGCAGGGGGCTGGTAGTGAGAATTTGGGTGGGCCCCATCAGTACCACTTGTATATACAGGGCCCAGAATTTGGTGTTACGGCCCTGAGTGTCACCGAATGGTTTGCAGCACCTTGTGGTCTATTGTTGGACCGCTAAGGCCAGAATCAGATTAAATAATGATGATCATTTGTATATTTACCTCACAGTTAATAACTAGAAACTAAAATCATATATTATACTCATGAAAATTGCTGGAATTACAAAATCAAGAGTAAGGATGGCATTTACAATGATGGGCATAAACTGTATTCTGTATAAGATTTAATGTTTGATTGTTTGTGAAAAGTGGTTCACAATACTAGCCTCTTCTTGTCTTTCCCCAGGATTGTCTCGGGGTATTAAGTCCATCAGATGCTCCCAGAATTCATCAGGAAACCTGGGGACGGTGCAGAGTTGTTTTGTATGCACGGGGAAACAGACTACAGAGTGATGCTGTGGTACCACCAGTCTGCTGGACAGAGAGACCTCAGTCTGATCTGACACGTGAATAACAAAACCTCCAACGTAGAAAATGTGTTTATAAAATACTTTACACTGTCGGGGGATCTCAGTGGGGATCTCATAAACAGCTCTCTCCTGGTTCAGCTGAAAGACCTTGAGAAAAGTGGCTTGTATTACTGTGCTGCTAGATTAGCACGTCAACATACACCCACCACTATTCTTTACAAAAACAACATTATGTCGTTCTTTTCAGCGGCAGTTTGGAATGAAGAGCTCAACTAAGTGGTCCCCCGGACCCCCGCCCACCTGCGTTTGAGGTCGAGGACGATTTTTTATTCGTCGTTGTTTTCGACCAATCCTGTTCTGTATTACTTTCCAGTGCAATCTTGCTGCTCATCCAAACTCTTGCAACCCATGATGGGTCCTCAGCTGCAAACCAATCAAAAAGGTCACAAAACACAATAAGAAAAGCTAATACAAACATACCAAGCACTTGGGGGTGTTCTTTAGCTGATTTGTGTTTGAGTACGAACAAATGTCATCACCATCAGTGCTGTACGGTTAGAAGAGTTGATGGCATCACCTCCTCTCTTCTAACCATTTACATAAAATGGCTCCTCCCACGTGGGGGTTCCGAAAATGGTTGTGAGATGGAAACAGGAGCCAGAACCATCAAAACGATGCAAGTTGAAAAGCAGAAAATGTACTTGATAGGGCTCTGTTTATAAGATGAGAGTCCCACGCTAGCTAGCAATGGATGATCAAAGTGAGACAACTATGTCGGCAATCACATTGCTTGCGCTAATATTTACGTTAACAGTTGTCTCAGGTAGGGCTACTAACCTTTACTATGGCTACTAGATAACATAATATTCTACAATGTTGTGTTTTTTAATTTTCTTCTAAAACTGAAATCAACCTTTGTGGGGTTAGCAATCTCATTTAATATTACTGAATCTAGCTAAAAAATTCTCCAGTTGGAAAACTGATTCTAAGATCATTTGATCTTCGGTTCTTCTCTTCTCCCTAGGTGCATCCCTTAGCGACCAGGTTCGCCAAACTCCGCCTGAGATGGTTGTGGCTATTACGTCAGGAGCAACAGTCACGCTGAACTGCTCCCACAGAATTGAGAACTACGAACGTATCCTCTGGTACAAACAGCAACACAACGATAAACAGCTGAAGTTACTAGGGAATTTATTCACAACAGCAGCAAATACTGAAAAGGGAATCGATGTTGTAATCAGTGGGAGTGCTTACAAAGACCAAATGGCCACGTTAACGATACCAAACATCGGCGTGGAGAGCAGCGCTGTGTATTTCTGTGCTGCTAGCTTCCACAATGCAGCGTATTAGGGGTTCACCGTACAATAACTCCTCGTCTAATAATTCATCAAATAACCTCCCTGCACCTGCAGATACTGCTTTAGCCTCAGCCGGATCTTCCCTTCATTGCCAAAACCACAACCTGTTTACTATGGGAAATTCTTCAGTCTGTAGCAAAGTAATAATCCCACATGGTTGGGTTATATGTTTGATATAAACAACATGACATGACATTTATATCCAAATCAAGATCTTATTGACCAAACTACTACGATAAAGTATTTATCGAAGACTTATGGGGTGTTTGTGTGTTGTTATTGGTATATTTTCTCACTATAATTTTATGACCCAGGAGAGCATTGTGCCAATTCCCTCCTTTATCTCTACCAACACATGGGTACACAAGCCTATCACTTAGGCCAGAATCAGTTGAAATGAGACTCCTGTTTATACTTTACTTCACAGGTAATAACTAGAATCGATTAAATAATCCATTATGTAATATTTTTAACCATTTTCATATCTTATAATTATCAGGTTGATGGAAATGAATGAGAAATTTTATATCATTTAGCAATATTGTTGTAAACCAATGTACAATATTTCATGTTGGAGTATGTTAGTATAGAGTGGTTAAAATGACAGTCTCTTCTCATTCTCATCTTTCCACAGGGGTGTCTCTGGGTATTGAAGTCAATCAGACACCCTCAGAACTCATCAGGAAACCTGGGGAACGTGCAGAGTTTGTCTTTAGGAACGTGGAAACAGACTAAAGTGGTGCTGTGGTATCAGCAGTCTGCTGGACGGAATGACCTCAGTCTGATCGGACTCGTAAATTTCCATGCCAGCTAGGTAGAAAGTACGTTTCAAAAGGACTTCTCAATTTCTGGGGATCTCAACGGGGAGACAGCCATGAACAGCTCTCTTATTGTTTGTCTGAAAGACCGTCAGACAAGTGGCTTGTATTACTGGGCTGCTAGCATAGAACAACAACACACAAACAACGCTCCTCTTTACAAAAACCCAGCATTATGTCGTTCTTATCAGCGGCAGTTTGGAATTAAAATCTCAACTAAGTAGTCCACCGGCCACCTGTGTTTGACGTTGATGTGGATTTTTTTTTCCTTATCGTTTTCGACCAATCATGTGCTGTATTTCTCCCCAGGACAATCTGTTGGCTCATCAGAACTAGCTTAAGACATGATTGGTCAATACCAATACCAAGCACTAGGGGGTGTTCTTTAGTTGTTTTGTGTTCGAGTCGCACAACAAATCAGACATTTTGAGGGTAGTACCTTCTCTTTTATAAACATTTACACAAAAAGGCTCCGCCCAATCCGGTACGGTTCAAATGGAAATAGGAGCCACTGCCTTCCTTATAATGAAAGTTGAAAGGGTCATCACATGTACGAAATGTACTCAATAGGGGTTTGTTTATAGGATGAATGGCCCAAGCTAGATAGTATTAATTTATCACGAGACAAATATGTCGGCAAACACATTCCTTGTGTTAATATTTATGTTGACAGTCGTCTCAGGTAGGGCTACTTTCCTTAACTTTGGATGACCCTTCTTCATTATTGTACATTCTACAATGTTACGGTTTATAATTTTCTTCCAAAACTAAAACCGATCTTTGCAGGGTTAGCAATCTCATTTAATATTACTGACTGGTTCCAGAATCCAGGTAAAAATGTAAGGTTGTCTGTGAAGTCTAGCTTCTTCAGTGTGAGGGATAACTTCATGGATCTTCTCGTTTAGCAGCGTCTCCACAGCACCAGGTGGACCAGACCCCATCAGACGTGCTGGAAGAGCAGAACAGCAGCAGAGTAAACCTGTCCTGCGAGCATCAAATCCCAAGCTACGACACCATCCTCTGGTACCGGCGCTCGCAAGGAAGCCACCAGCTGGATCTTATCGCATCAGTGTATTCCTCTCTCCTGACTGTCGAGGCTTCCTTTAAAGGCCACTTCACAGTTGACGGGAATGGAATGAAGTGGTCTAGACTGGAGCTGCTGAAGCCGAGGAGCCCGGAGGACACAGGAGTGTATTACTGTGCAGCCAGAATGCACTGTGATGAAGAACCAACGTACGCTGGTACAAAAACCCTCAGAGTAACCACAAGAGAGGGAAAACCCCAGTTTCCCTTTTCGACCAATCGTGCAGTGTACTTCTTCACAGTGAAATGGTTACACTGTCTGCTCAACCCCCCAACCATGATTGTTCCTCTACTGCTAACCAAAAGAACAGCTCACAAAACACGATAAGACGGAGCCAATAAAAACATACCATGCATTAGGGGGTGTTCACCCTACAGGTCTCTCAATCATCAGTGCTGTACGGGTCGACAGTTGGATGGCATAACCTCCTCTCTTCAAAACATTAACACAAAATGGCTCCTCCCACATGGGGGTTTCGGTATGGTTGTGAGATGGAAATAGGAGCCACTTCCATCAGAATGATGCATAGGTTATGTACTCAATATGGTTGTGTTTAAAGGACGACCGTCACAAGCTAGCTAGCGTGGACTTATCACAACCAGTCATATTGACCATCACCTACCTTGCGCTACTGATTACATCAAACAATGTATCAGATACTGTCCTTACATTTTTTCTGACTTTTCTTTATTGTTGTACATAATACGATTACGTCGGAATTTTGTCCCAAAGTTGAAACCGATCTTCCTTGAATTAACAATCACATTTCAACATTACTTTCCAAGTCACAATTACCCTAGTTGTAAAAGTGTATTTTTGGTAATCTGATATTTGGTTATTGATTTTTTCTGAAGGTGCATCTCTTAGCGACCAGGTTCACCAGACTCCACCTGAGATGGTTGTGGCCATCGAGTCAGGACCAACGGTCACGCTGGAATGCTCTCACAGCATTAAAGGGGACCTACTATGCATTTTCGACTTTTATGACCTATAAACATTGTTATAATGATTGATTGTCATGTTTAACCATACACAAAAAACAATGTCGATTTTCGGGAAACTCTTCCTCTCATCTGGGCGCTTCCAGCATTCTCTGTCAACGCTCGGTTTCGTCCTTCTCAGCCCCCTCGCACCAACCCAACTCTGTTGTGATTGGTTACCTTCCTTGAAGCGGAAATGTGAACAACTGAATCGCAAATGTTCTCCTGAGTATTTAGCGCTCTGCACAGCCACCCCAGACTGTCAGCAGGGAATACGTCGAAATGCATGTATGTCATTATTTGACACTTTAGTATGGTTAAACATGACTATCAATCATTATAACAACGTTTATAGGTCATAAAAGTCGAAAAAGCATAATAGGTCCCCTTTAAGGACTACGGCCAAATCCACTGGTACAAACAGCAATGCAACAATAAACAGCTGGTGTTCCTAGGGTATATATCCAGTACTACTGCATTTCCCGAAGCTGGGGAGATAATGAGTGGGAGTGCTGATCAAGACCAAACCGTAGAGTTAAGGATACTAAACATCAGCATGGAGATCAGCGCTTTATATTTCTGTGCTGCTAGATTCCACAATTCAGCGTATTAGGGGTTCACCGTACAAGAATTCCTCATCTAATAATTAATCTGATTAACCTCCCTGCACCTGCAGCAACTGCTTTGGCATCAGTTGGATTTATTGCTTTCATTTACAGCCAATAACACAACCTTTGGTTCACTATGGGAAATGCTTCAGTCTGGAGCCAAGTGACTGGCGTGGTTATTTGAGGCGTGGTTTACGATTGCCCTAAGCCAGTTATGGGGCGCTATGAATGTCGTCTATCATATGAGTCTGTCCGTAGCTCATAGCCAATCGTATCAATTATACCAGATGACGTACGTAGAGCAACAGAAATTCGATGAGGAAGAAGAAGATGTAACATATAACATAACATATATATTTATAAATATTTTATGACAGTTCTGTTCTCAATCTAGTTATCAGTGGGGGCAATACATACCGTACATGCTATTTTAATTGGCTTTTTCAGGAGGTATAAACCATAATGAGTAAAGAATACATTTCATCTGTGACCAGCAAATTTTCTTAAATTAATTCTGCCTTCAACCCAAACCAATAAAATATCAGGATATACAATATTGAAAAGGTAAGAACAAAAGTAGCCTAAATAGGAAAGAATTCTGTAAAAGCCCAAATCCTTTTATCTTTATCCCACCCAACAGTTCTTGTCGCCATGACAACAAACAGGGTATATATTTGATCAGATAGGATTTCAGGCTAAATGCAGCTGCTAGTGTACTTTTGGAAGCTTGGTAATTTTATCCGATAGGTGGAGGCAAAACACTATTCAGAGAATCAAAATCGACTGCCTCCCCCCTTCCAGACAGACTACACCAACACCACCCGATAAAAAAAATCCATATTTTGTTGATATCTCAGATCAATCTCAAGCCTCCATCTTCCAGTCAGAAATGATTGTTAGCCATATTCTGCATGAGATAGGAATTATCTTCATTCTCTGTCTGTGTAAGTTGCTATGTTTTGTATTTTTATAACCAGAAAAAACATAATTTCAAGTCAAACTATCAACGGATGCAGTACTATGCCTTTGTTCAATGTACACGTACTGTATCTTGTTGTTGTAATCCTTGTTTTATTATTCCTTCAGCTAACTACACTCCCTCAGGGGTTAGCGTTTCATTGATCACAGCCTCATCTTAAAGTCCCTTTGGATGAAAGCGTAGGCTAAAACGACTCAATGTACTGCAAATGTGACTTCTCTAACTTATGCTCCTCGTTCTCCTCATTCCATCCACAGTCGAGGTCAAAGGCATCGAGTTTCAGGAGTCCGGTCCCAAGATAGTACCGGACGAGAAGGCAGAGGTCGTGATCACCTGTAGCCATAACGACAGCTCTAGGCCTCTGATGCTGTGGTACCAGCAGAAACAGGGCTCAGGTCCCTTGGTCTTACTGGGTTATAACTATGGAGCCACTACATCCAACTATGAGGACGGCATTAAAGAGCAGTTTGAGATCAAAATGGACGACAGTCAGAGCGGATCCCTGGCAGTTCGGGAGGCAAATGTGACACACACGGCGGTGTACTTCTGCGCTGCTGGTGAGCACAGTGATGTGGTTTTGAACCGTGTGCGCACTAAAACGCTCCTCTGTCTATCGAGTCGATGATGAACAGTACTAGGCAGGAGAGGGTGTGTCTTATTCTTCATGAAACAGACTTGATCTGAAGGATGGTCTGTATGTCTTTCTGAAAACAACATGAGGACAGGATGTCTTTTGCAATCGTTGGGATTCTCCTGACTTTGCTTCGACTTCTGGGTAAAATCTCTCTCATAAGTCTGCTTCCAATTAAAGCTATTTACTAATGTCAAATTTCAATCATTACAGTCTATGGTTTTGTCTTTGACTTTAAATGATCTTCTGTCTCTCTGCTTTTCTGTCCATGGGTGTGTTAAGACTGTGTGATATTTCAGCAATCCGATCCCATAATACTTCAGGAAAACACCCAGGCGGAGATTAAATGTCAACACGATGACGACAGTCTCAAGGTCATGTTATGGTACCAGCGAAGACCACAGAACAACACTTTGAGTCTAATAGGCTACAGCTACTATCCCAGCGACCCCAACTACGAAGAGGTGTTCAAAGATCAATTTGAGATGACGATGGAGAGCGAACTGAAAGGAGCGCTGGTACGTCCAAAGGCAGAGGCAAACGACTCTGGGGAGTATTTCTGCGCTGCCAGTACACAGTGATGTGGTTTGATGTGAGTCGCTCACTCAAAACCGATCTGTCCTTTCATCAAAGCTCAAACACAAGCAGCTAACGCTAGTCCCTCGTGTCAAATCCAGACTGTACGATTCCTCATACGTTTTGTTCACTGTATCGATTCTCCATCGGACACTTCTGTCTTTTTAAAGCTACAAATATGGCTTTGAATACTGTGTGTCAGCCATGCACTGCATGAGATATGAATTATCTTTATTCTATGTCAGTGTAAGTTGCTATGTTTCGTATTTTTATAACCAGAAAATACAGTTTCAAGTCAAGCTATTAACGGATGCAGTACCAGGCCTTTGTTCAATGTACACGTACTGTATCTTGTTGTTGTAATCCTTGCTTTATTATTCCTTCAGCTATCTACACTCCCTCAAGGGTTAGCGTTTCATTGATCACAGCCTCATTATAAAGTCGCTCAATGTACTGCAAATGTGACTTCTCTAACTTATGCTCCTCGTTCTCCTCATTCCATCCACAGTCGAGGTCAAAGGCATCGAGTTTCAGGAGTCCGGTCCCAAGATAGTACCGGACGAGAAGGCAGAGGTCGTGATCACCTGTAGCCATAACGACAGCTCTCGGTCTCTGATGCTGTGTACCAGCAGAAACAGGGCTCGGGTCCCTTGGTCTTGCTGGGTTATAACTATTGAGCCACTACATCAAACTATGAGGACGGCATCAAAAAGCGGTTTGAGATCAAAATGGAGGACAGGCAGAGCGGATCCCTGGCGGTTCGGGAGGCAAACGTGACACACACGGCGGTGTACTTCTGCGCTGCTGGTGAGCACAGTGATGTGGTTTTGAACCGGGTGCGCACTAAAACGCTCCTCTGTGTATCGAGTCGATGATTAACAGTACTAGGCAGGAAAGGGTGTGTCTTAGTCTTCATGAAACAGACTTCTTCTGAAGGAGGGTCTGTATGTCTGTCTGAAAACAACATGGAGGACAGGATGTCTTTTGCAGTCGTTGGTATTCTCCTGACTTTGTTTCGACTTCTGGGTAAAATCTCTCTCATAAGTCTGCTTCCAATTAAAGCTATTTACTAATGTCAAATTTCAATCATTACAGTCTATGGTTTTGTCTTTGACTTTAAATGAACATCTTCTGTCTCTCTGCTTTTCTGTCCATGGGTGTGTTAGACTGTGTGATATTTCAGCCATCCCATCCCATAATACTTCAGGAAAACACCCAGGCGGAGATTAAATGTCAACACGATGACGACAATCTCAATGTCATGTTATGGTACCAGCGAAGACCACAGAGCAACAATTTGAGTCTAATAGGCTACAGCTACTATGGCAACGACCCCAACTACGAAGAAGTGTTCAAAGATCAATTTGAGATGACGATGGAGAGCAAACTGAAAGGAGCGCTGGTACGTCGAAAGGCAGAGGCAAACGACTCTGGGGAGTATTTCTGCGCTGCCAGTACACAGTGATGTGGTTTGATGTGCGTGCTCACTCAAAACCGATCTGTCCTTTCATCAAAGCTCAAACAAAAGCAGCTAACGCTAGTCCCTCGTGTCAAATCCAAACTGTACGACTCCTTATCCGTTTTGTTCACTGTATCGATTTTCCATTGGCCACTTCTGTCTCTTTAAAATCAAAATATGACTTTGAATACTGTATTGTCTTTGACTACTAAGAAGAAATGCAAGGATCAAGTCAATATAAATAATTGATACGCCTACACCCTGATTGATTGAGTCTGCTATGTACACATCATTCTGGTCAGAACAAGCGTCTTTGAGCAAGGCAGGTTTCAGTACATGTGCTGCTGGTCGAGGAAGGAGGAGACTAGAGCCAGGGCCAAAGAGTAGAACGATCGACTTTGTTTTAAGCCTGTTTTTGGGCCTAGCGTACCCTGGTGAAACATAGCATAGCATGATCAGCGACACTGAGGATTATGAACGATATATGACAAGAGTTGAACTACAATAACAAAGAATATTGTCTTTTAAGATCTCTTGGAGGACTGTGCAGTATGTGTCAATTTATATGCAGCCTTGGGATTATTTTTGTCTGTTTTACACGTAAGACTTATTTCGGTATACAATAATTTATCTCAAATCAATTGAAAAGCAAAACATTTTCAAATTGCGTTTTACTTATTTAAATTTTTGTTAGCTAATAAAATAACTAACAATTTTCCGTTCGCAGATGAAGTTCAAAGTGTTATCATTAAGCAATCATCCGCTAAAATAGTCAGAAAAGGTGCCAAAGGGATCCAGATTGACTGCAGCCATGACGACAGCAGTTATCCATTAATGTACTGGTACCAACGCAAAGACGAAAGCCCATCCCTGACTCTCATTGGGTTTGGTTACGAGTCGTCCACTCAGAACTATGAGGATCGGTTTGAAGAGCGGCTCAACATTACAAGAGAAAGCGTCCTACAAGGAACGCTGGTTCTTACAGACGCAGCGGAGTCTGACTCGGCAGTGTATTTCTGCGCTGCCAGTACACAGTGATGTGGTTTGATACAGCTCCCTTGCCAAAACACCCTGAGAAATTAAAACGCAGCCCGACTGCTCTTTCCCCTTTGATGATGAGCAGTACTAGGGAGGGTGTGTCTTATTCTCCAAGAAAACAACTTGTTCTGTAGGAGGGTCTGTGTGTCTGTCTGAAAACAATTTGGAGAAGATGTCTTTTGGAGAGGACCCCTACTTCTGCACCCCAGGGAGGTGGGTTCACCTCTGGTTCCTGTGTCATCATGGCCTTGGGCTTTAGTCCTGATGTTGGCTTCTGGTTCTGGACTGGTTCTCTGCTCCTGGTCTGGTCTTTGTGGGGTTTCTGCACGGTGCCATTTGTATTTGTTTCTTCCCTGTGTGATCCTTGGATCTGGTGTTGGGTCTCGGGTGACAGCCGTGGTAGGCTGGTGGTCCAGGGTCATCTCTCTGAAGTTTGACCCTTCATCTAGCCCCCTCCTAACTCCTTACCATAACCCCTCTACCCCCATATGCTAAGGAGCCTGCCTCGCTCAATTTATGTCCCATTTATTATGAACCTATCAGACGAAAAAAGTCTAGCAACAAATCGAAACCAAATAGAATTTGAAATTTTACACACTTTTACACTTGGAAATATTGCTTTCAATCTCAAAGAAGGCCAATAGCCATATCCCTCAGGGGCGTAGCCAGGGTTAGAAAAATAGTGAGGTCCTGGCTTCAGTTGCAGGGGTTCAGTTATGTGGAGGGGGGGGGGGCACGCACAAGCACAAACAAATATCACACATGGCGGAAACAAAGTGACAAGTCTCAACAGAATTAAGCATTTTGAATACAGATTTTGTATACAGCTGTACTTAGTATTTCTAATTTATTTTTTACGTCTACCGAATTGCGGTGAGCTCCTAGCTGGCTACGGGCAGAACCCCTGGTCTGGGCATTCTGCCTCATTGAAGGAGTATTTCCTACAGCCTCAGTGGTGGTGGTCGTGCCTCATATGTTGAACCGAGTAAGGTGTGGCCTCACTCTGCTGCCGTCAGCCATATCGGCAGCATGCTAGTCACAGCTCTTCATCTGTTCAGTTTATTCTTTTTGGGTGAGTTTTGTCATTGAAGGGATAGACATCATAATGGAGAATTCCATTGAATGTTTTTGTTTTTAAATACTTTCTTACTCACCCTCAATAGTACATAGGAGACACAGGCTTGTACTGGATTCCATCCTTTTTTTGTGTGTGAATGAATAACTAACGAGAGAGCCCCATCTTGACCAATGCAGGTCTGGCTGCCGTCCCGGTGCCCGTTCAACCCGGGGATCTGACCCTCCAGCCGGGCGCTGCCATCACGCTCACCTGCAGTCTGGCGTCCGACATGTCGAGCTACACCATGCTCTGGTACCGACAGCACGTCTACGGTGATCCCATCGAGTTCATCATCAAAGAATACGACACCAGTCGGGGTCGCTTCAAAGCCACTCTGGACACAAAGCAGAACCGCTTCTCGCTGGGAATAAGCGAGTTGCAGGTGAACGACAGCGGGACGTTCTACTGCGCAGCCTATCACGGCGACACGCTTGGGTGCAGCAGACGTACACATACCGTCGCTGGGCTACGTTCATAGCGCTGTGGAGGAGCGGGTATCACAGATGTCGAGGGCGCCTGGAGACCTCGTGGTTTTGATAGAAGTCGAGATAGCCAACTGTCAGGCCGGCGGTTTGATTGGTGAATATGCAAGCTATGCAAGCGTTCTCATAACAGTGCAGTTGTTATCATTATTTATTATTGAAGGTTTAGTTAGACATGGACAGTGCAAATTAATAAACATGAAAAATGTACCAGAATTAGCCAAAATGGCTATTTTGCATCTGTTGTCCATGGGCCGATGTTAACAGGCCTAAAGGAATTATAAACACAAGAACTAAAATAACTATACACACATCATACAGGCCGTGGTTGCGATACCAACATTAGCTCTTGACTCTAAGCAACAAGTGAGGAGGACATCCCACTGAAAAGCAAAGAAGACATCATAATCATCAGTGACTTGGCTGACGTCGTCACGTCACTGACAATGTGACAAGAAAACGGACAGACTTAGAACCTACAGGCCTACAACCAAAGAGATAAAGAACAGGCCTTGAGAATATGGTGCCTGCGGCGTTATGTCACGGCCGTCCCCTGGGAAGGTAGCTTGACCCCAGCAGGGGACAAGGCGCACCATGAGGATTAGGATGACTCAAATGATGGCTCCACCACCGCTAGGCCACCATGAGGGAATGAACCCAGTGGTGGGGAGATAATGAGGTTACACTGTTACAAAAGGTCTGTGCTTTTCTGACAATAAACTGTTAACAATATAAAATGTGTTGGATAGATAGATAAATAGATAGATTTATCTATCTATTTCATTTTCTATCTACACTCCAGAATAAATGTACAATCTCCACCAGGTCACCCTAAAACGCAGCAGAATGAACATCTACGATATTACAATTTTTACTCTGCTCCACTTTTTTTTTAATTCTTCCTATGCCTCTGTAGCTTCCTTGGGGCTAGGCCCCCCCACTCATATACTTTATCCTGGCATTCTGTCCCCACAAGGAAGAATTGCTGTTGGAATAATTAATTCTGAAATATGATACTGACAAGTAAGGTCCAATTAGGTTAGGGTACAGGAGGTGTGATAAGATAAGCTTGCCAAGAATGCCAAGATAAAGTATGTTGAGGGGAGGATGAGATCAGGAAGGTTAGGTGATGAGGCAAGAAAGAAGACTGAGGAAGATGAAGCACGGTCAAGATTAATTACATTTTACGATTTTTAGACTTGCTCCTCCAAAATAATAGAATTGAAGCATTTGGCGGAGAAAGGGTCATTTTAAGTGTCAAACACTGACCTCTGTGGCAGACCAGTGGCGGCGCCAGGGGGGGGCTAGGGGGTGCTAGAGCACCCCCTAGATTGGCCATAGCACCCCCATAGCACCCCCAAGAAAATAATGGTAAAATAAGAAAAAAAAAAAAAAATCATTCTGAGTTCTTAATAAAATGTATTGTGTGATAATAATATTTTAATCACAAAAGAAAATAACAGATTGAAATAAACAGATTGTTCACGTAGCACGACACAGACACGTGGCGTGGCGTGCCGCGTGCGTGAACGTGATTGTTCAAATGAGTAGTAGGCTAACGGCTAAGTAACAGTAATCCTGGCGATCGGTCAATTAATTTTAAATCAAGTGGTCACAAAATCACGAAAATGGATCGGTATTTGATCCGAAAAAATCCTCGAGTTGAAGGAGACGTTCAAGAGGAAGAAAAAAGGCAGGAGGTAGTGGATGATTCTGATGTAGAACAAGAAGAGGAAAGTCCTGGTCCAAGTAGTCAACCCTTCACCTCTACTGAGGGCGCCGCTGCTAGCCATGATGCTAGCACCCTGGGTGACTTAAGCATGAACGCCCAGGATGGTCCGAAAATACCAACATTACACAAATATCCAACTCGGATGTTTGGAGTCCAGCAAAGAAGTTTCTGCAAGGGCTGGATGGAACCATATCCGTGGTTGGAATACAGTGTATCCCAGGATGCCGTCTTTTGCTTTGCCTGCAGGCATTTTCTCGGTGGAGGAGGGCACGGGTTTCATCGGGAGCCAACGTATACAACCAGTGGCTTTCATAACTGGCGGAAAGCAACAGCATCTTTTAAGGGCCATCACGAAAGTATGGGACACAAATTTGCCATGGAGGCATGGACTGAGTTTAAGCTAAAAGCAAAAAGCGGTTCAAAAATAACAAATATGCTGGATAAAGGACATTCGGTATTGATCCAGGAAAACAGAAGGTACATGATGGGCGTTGTGGAAAGCTTGCGCTATACTGCCTGTCAGGGGATCGCACAGCGAGGCCACATTGAAGATGAGGATTCAGCAAACAGGGGTAATTTCCGCGAGTTGCTGTCTGTAATTGGAAAATTTGACAAAACCGTTCAGAAAAAGTCAGATAACAACCCGTCAAATGCAAAGTATGTGCACCATGACGTGCAGAATGAGATCATCAATGTAATGGCAGAAATGATTAGGAAACAATTAAGGGATGAGGTTAAGGACGCTGAACATTTTGCCATTTTGGTGGATGAAAGCAAAGACATCAGCAAAAAAGAGCAAATTTCAGTGATCGTGCGTTATTTGAACACGGAATCAGAGAGAGTGGTGGAGGAATTCTTGCATTTCACCCCAGCTGATGGACTAGACGCAAACTCGCTCTTTGCAAGCATCAAGCAGACGCTCAGTCGGTGCGGTATTGACCTGAATTGTTGTGTTGGCCAGTGCTATGATTAGGGGTGCAACGGATCATCATTGATCCGTGATCCGTTCGGATCATCTATTTCGGTTCGGCACACGCATGATCCGCGGATTGATTTATGAAAAAAAAAGAATTGTGCGCATGTTCAGTCCACACACAGCCGTAACCATTCCTGCTAGTTCCAGGGACAGAGCTAACACGCTCTGGGTAAAAGTCTGCAACAGTTCCCTTTTCAATAAGCAAACAGTCCTATGGCTCGTTGTGATTTATTGTCCTCAGCGTACAACATGAAGAACAGTGGGCATGGAAAATAAAAGTAGGCTAGACTTCGGTGACTACTGTAACGCGATAACTGCTGCCTCCAGTGCTACGTCTGTTTCCATATACTCGCGCTGCCACACAAACCTGTCGCCTAGGTTACCACACAGACGTAACACGTAGCTGACATAGCGATTGCTAACATAAAGAAAAACACATAGAGCATGGCCACGCATTTACAGCGACATCACCCCGGTGTTTCACTGACAGGAGTGAAACCGAAAGCGGCTCAACAACCGCTCATCACCGCGGCATTTAAGCAGCCCCTTCCTCCACAATCAGACCGGGCTAAAGCAATCACAAACGCTATTTTTTTATTTTTTTTGCTGATCCGAAAAATGATCCGATCCGTGACTCTGATCCGAGGAACGATCCGAACCGTGAGTTTTTTGATCCGTTGCACCCCTAGCTATGATGGTGCCTCAGTCATGTCTGGATGTAACAACGGAGTCCAAGAACTTTTCAGAAGAGAGGTGCCGCAAGCAGTTTATATACACTGCCATGCTCATAGGCTTAACCTGGTGTTGGTGGACTGTGTGCATAATGTAGATGCTGCCGCTGAGTTTTTTGAGACGTTGCAAACACTGTACAAGTTTTTTTCGGGGTCAGTGGTGCACGATCTCTTTCTGAAGAAACAAAGGGAACTTTCAACGGCACAGCGCATAGAGCTGAAGAGACTGAGTGACACTCGCTGGGCATGCCAGTATGATGCTATCTGTGCAGTCAAGAGAACTCTCCCGGCTATCATCGCTACCCTGCGTGACACTGTTCGCGACAAGAATGCGAAACGGAGGACAGAGGCTAAATCTGTCAGTTCCCTTATGGATGAGCAGTTTGTTCTGCATTTAATTCTTTTTGAGGATGTTTTTAGAACTACCAAATTCATGTCCGATGCGCTACAGTCTCCCAATTTCGATCTCTTGACAGCGGATGACCTGGCCCAATCTGTGATCACGGCCATATCGGAGAAACGTACAGATGACAACTGGGCAGCAATCCGTAAGCAGGCAGGAGACATGTGCGTTAATACCGGGATAGCTACTGTACATCGTGAGAAAAGGCAGACCCAAACAGCTAAACATCTGGAGGGCTTTATTGTGGAGGCCCCGATAGAAAGACCAGGCATGGGCAGCATGGATGAACTGAAAACTCAGTCATTCTATCCTGTCTTAGACAGGTTGTTAATGGAACTCCGGCGACGCTTTTCCATCGAAGCAAATGGTGTACTGGCAGGCTTGCCAGCCCTAAGCCCTAATCACCCATCATTCCTTGACAAGCAAGTTATTCTGCCCATGGCTCGCCATTATGGGGTCAGCGAGGAGAATTTGTGTGCAGAACTCCATCAAGTTCGCCGGCTCCTGAAAAGGAAGGAAGAGCAAGGATGCACCATTAACAGCAACCAGGAGTTCCTATCCCTTATGCGGCCTTACAAAGACGCCTTCGTGGACCTCTACAAATTGATCTCCATATCTCTGACCCTGCCTGTAACATCTGCGAGCTGCGAGCGCAGTTTTTCTTGTCTGCGTCGCTTGAAGAGCTACCTGAGGAATAGCAGTGGGGATGGCCGAACCAGTGACCTTGCACTTCTGGCGATTAACCCTCTGCGAGCACGGGCTTTGGACATCGACAGGATCATAGATGCCTTCGCTCTCAACCACAACAACAGGCGCATTGTCCTGTTATGAAGACGTAGGTAAGTGAACGATTTTTCCGTGTTGTCTGTTGCATTCTGCTGGGTTTTTGCAATTGGGTTTACAATGTGTTTTTCTGTCACATTGTTCTTGTTTAGGTGGAAACTGACACCTGATCTGCTGGCTTGCCTGGATTTTGGTTTTTCTTAAGGATTTTAAGCATAGTTTTGTGTGCACTTTTTGATACACTTTTTGATATCTTATTATTGTGGTTTTGAGTGCCTACTGTTTGGTTTCATGTTTTGATTGTGACCTAAAATAATATAATCTATTTGAAAGCATTTCTGACTCTTTGCCTGTTTAAATTAATTATATCTGACGTTCTAATCTGCCGTCTTTAGTTAGAAGTGTATTGAACTTGGTATGTTTAGTTTAATTTGTCGCTCATGGTAGTGGTGACCTGGTAGTCATCTGGCGCAAACTTTAATCCACACACTGAAGTAAGTGAAGTATTTCGGATTACGTTATCTATAACATGCTGCATCCATTTTGACCGTCGGATGTGAACGCGGCTTTGTGCGCGTCCGTCAGAAGTAGCCTACTGACAATAATAATACGATCGATTTGAATGGCGCTTTTTATGTACCCCAAAGACCCGTTAGAGAGCAAACGTGTAAACATATGTGACGATATGGTGGGGAGGTGTTGTAGTAGAGAAAAATGAGACTCATATGATATCACCCTAATTTCATAGCACCCTCAGTAAAACGCCGAGCACCCCCATAGCACCACCAGAAAAAAATCTCTGGCGCCGCCACTGTGGCAGACACAGCGTGTGACACGTGACTAGTACAGAAGACTGTTTCAGAATTGAAAGGTAACAAAATCCAAAGGAATATGTCACCATGGCGAATCCAGCACATGCCTGTAAACAACGTCCTTAATCTTTAATGACGATAAAGACACAAAATTTAAGCACAACTGAAGTCATCATTCTTTGACATGAATATTTTAGGGGAAGGTCATATCGATATTTTAAAAAACTTTTTTCCTTGTTTCTCACTCAAAGTAAGTGCCTTTTCGCGAACTTTTTTAATTCCCTTATGTCAGCCCCATGTAAACACTGAATTAGGGAAGACAGACTATAGACAAAGCACCTTCCATTTGGAATAAGCTCCAAAAATACTTGATGTTGCGTGCTTGTGTTTCACTGAGAGAATTAATTAATCTCATCTCCCTTCCAACAGAATTCTCCTGCATTGACTGTAAATTGCTGATGTTTTTATATCCATTGTATTGTCTACTTTATTCTATTATTTACTTTTTTTTAATTTAATTTTTATATTACCCTCGGCACCGTTGCAAAAGAATGATTTTCCCTCAATGTGTTTGGCGGGGTTAAATAAACAAAAATGAAAACAATAATTGTATTCTAAATTGCGTGAGTGTGCGTGCGACAGACCACGTCACCATGACGAAGTCTGCTATAAAAAGGCGGCAGGTGGAGAGAGGAGTAACCAAAGGTGTCCACATCCACCGTGTCATCATCCACAACAAAGGAAACACAAACAAACACACAACAGAACACAAAGAGAAGTTTTCATCTGATGCCTCGCGCCTGCTTTTCCTGGCAACCTGCGGCTTTTCTTAGCTCGTGCAGATCAGCACGTGCGGGGTATAGCCGCTCGCGCTGTTTCTGCATGAGCTAAGACAACCCGCACCACGTGCTGCTGCTGCTGATGCTCGGGGGAGATATGGGGAGGTCGCGCAGGGCGGCCGCGGGGAGCGCTTATGTTTTTGTATGATGATGTTTCACCGTGGGGACAGGGGGGCACGGTGATACATCCCCATAGAGGCGCCGTACAAAAACCTCCCGCTGTCCACACGCACTGTGGCCCCGCACAACCCGCTCCATCTCAAGGAAAATTACAAACAATGGAGGTAAAGTCGACGCCATGGCTTCCCCGGTCGCTTCTCTATACAAACCATAAGGAAAATTCAAGACGTTAAAAGAGATTTTGCTCCGGTTTTTCTGATGCAAATCTATTCCATTTGTGTGTGAAATTCGCCGGAGTTGATCAAATTCCGCAGCATGCATGCGTGTTTCGTCCATACACGAAATTAATCTCGGGATGTGGAGTCTTCCTTGGGGATGAATTCGGAAAGTTTTATGGCTTTTTGGTACAAGACAGACCAGTGTGACACTGGAAACGAGGCCTACTTTGGAAAAGGGACTAAACTCACGGTCCTGGGTAAGTCCACGCTTAAAATCCATAGCTATGACCAGCTGACAACAAATGTTTGACCGCAAATAGAACCGAGTCGTTCTAATACAGACCGATCTGGGAGATCTGGGTTTTGGGAAGAATCGATAACACTGTGACCAACTCTGAACCAGCCTTCTTTGGCAAAGGAACCAAGCTGACCGTCTTAGGTAAATATTCCGTTCTCTAAATATGAAATTGAGGCTAAGACGGACACTTAAGTTACAGCCTCTGCATGAAAACCGTATGCCGGCATTCCATATAGTGCGAGTATCGCGGTTGGGGAATGATTGAGCAGATTATACCAGCCATTTCTGCACTGTGATGGTTCAAGTTAAGCATATTTCGGAAAAGGAACCAAGCTGACCGTTTTGGGTAAGAGAATGATAGAGAAAATACATAGACCTACAATTTAAGATAGCCTACATAGGTCAAATGTAAAGGGGAACAGTCAAAGAGCTCTATAGTTGTCCTGCTTCGTACGGTACCTACTTATTGCCATTAAGATGGTGCACTGTGCCAATTATGAGGCCTATTTCGGCCAGGGAACAAAACTCACTGTTCTGGGTAAGTCCTAACGTTATTTCAGTTTTCGATATGCATTGAATGTACTTGACCTGTGAATGAAACATTTACCTTGTGTGAGTCTGGTTAACTAATCTGTGGAAATAATGTGTTAGTAGGCCTGTCTCTATAAAGAAAAGGGGTAGGATCGCTTTAGAGCAGATATCTCAGGAGAAGGGGGTAAAGGCATTAAAACAGTGAGCCCAGCTGGGTCTTGGGTTTATTGGTTGTTCTTGTGCACTGTGCCGGTGGTTTTAACGAGGCACACTTTGGTGGAGGAACCAGGTTAACGGTTATAGGTGAGACATCGAATTTTGTTTTTTACTTTTTTGAAATATATAGATTAGCCTGAAACGTGCAAATTAGCAGTTCAACGGACTCCCCAACCTTTTCGGTCGGATAGTGCGTCAAGCCAAAGGCAAACTGGCAAGTTTTCAAATGAAAGAAAGACCATTTTTTTATGACTTAAATTAAATAAAATGAAATAACCAATTCATTCATTAATATATGCGGAGGGTTGAGACTCGACGTTAGTGTGTAAAGCGTTCACTTGAACGCATAGCGATAAGAATGAATAAACTACTAAAGGAGAGGGTTCTCCCGTTCGAGGTGGAGGTGAGGTGTAGCTGGTGATGTGGAGGCAAGGTGGAGACAGGGTTATGTTACGGTGGAAATCCTCTGTGCTCATACACGGAAGCCTACTTTGGAGCTGGAACGAA
Organism: Gadus morhua; assembly: GCF_902167405.1. NCBI lineage: Eukaryota > Metazoa > Chordata > Actinopteri > Gadiformes > Gadidae > Gadus > Gadus morhua. The sequence goes on from NC_044052.1 coordinate 18,335,329, forward strand.
ATTAACCGTTTTAGGTAAGAAATGTGTCCTCCAAAGCTCTTTATCTCGTAGGAGTCATGGTGTAGACGTTTGGTTAATCGGTAGGCTAAAATTAAAAAAAGATCTAATCAAATATTTTAAAAAAATAATTCATTGTTTATTTGTAAAGAATGTTCGAAAACTGTGAGTTAGGATTCGGATTCATAAAAGGAAAATCTTGATCCAAGCGGTGTGTTGGCCCAGTGCCCTGAGAACACCGACTTGGAGTCAGTTTTATCCGCTCCCAGACTGTAAAGGCTGTGGCGGTGCATGTTGGCCCGGTGCCTGGAGAACAAGTTTTAACCGCTCAATGAGCGGCTGTGCTCCCAGTCCGAGGCGTACTTCGGAAAGGGGACAAAACTCACCGTTTTAGGTAAGGATATACGCAGTAAAATTATCGTATGTAATTCGTAATGCATATTAATTCTCTAATGGCGCATGTTAAATACATGTAAATATATATAAAAGAGAAATCCACCGAGACCATTTTGGTGGTTAAAAGTCGTATTCGTGATGAAGTGTGTTGTGTAGGTCTACACAACCAGGTTAAATGTTTTAAATAAACTGTACACTGTTTCTACTGTAGGCTAGGCTACAAAACCATTAAAGTGGTTGTTTGATTGATTCGCATGGCCTGGTTGTTCTGTAACTGAACTCCGAGCCTGCTGTCTGGTAGAGGCACACGACTCACGGTACTAGGTAAGGAATAACTTGTTTGCAGAGACAGCATTATGTTGGTTAGTATTGACAAAAACAATGGAGGGAAAAGCAATAATTTAAATGAAGAAACAAAGTTAATATTTACTAATAGCAAAATTAATATAAGTTTTTTCATGATATATAAATGAGAAATTAATAATAGATAGGTAATATAGCTAATTGTCTTTTTAACAAGCAGCAATAGCAAACACTGGCTTACTTGCTTAGTAAGGCTAATAGTCATCAAGCAAAAAAGTGTAGGCCTAAATTAAGGAAATGTATCATTATTGCAAAAAGAGTTCTAATGAAAGAGCTAATTAACTAAAAAATATGTAACGGATTACAATGGGATTAAAGTGTAATTTAACAATTGTTAAAGCTTGGCACTTGGTTCTATGAACATCCTTACTGTACCAACAGCGATATATTGTTGTTTTTCTTTCTGCAATGCAATTATTGTAAGAATAAGGGACTAAATGCCCTAAATGTAAATGTAAATGTAACGAATCACAAGCAGTGGCCTCGCTCTGTTAACATCCGACTTGGGTCCCCTGCCACAATTAGGCTCCTTAATCCACCTAATGTACACCAACGTACCACGTTTATCGCCCAGGGCCGGTCCCACATGCAGGCCCCACCAGGGTGTACCAGTCATGTGCACAATCATAACTAGTATGGGAGGCAAGTCGGTCAAAGGGATGCGGAGGCTGGTCACCCCGCATGTCAGACGGTCTGACGGCGTCTCTCTGTCCCCATAGAACCGGGGTGTATCGTCTCCCCGCCCACGGTGGTGGTCCTGCCGCCCTCTGAGAAGGAGTGCCGGGACCGGAAGGAGCAGCTGAAGAAGACCCTGGTGTGCGTGGCGTCAGGCTTCTACCCGGACCACGTCAGCGTGTCCTGGACTGTGAACGGCCAGTCGGTCATTAAGGGCGTGGCCAGTGACCACCCCGCCCTGCGTGTGGACGACAAATACCAGATCACCAGCCGGCTCCGGGTGGAGGCCCGGAAGTGGTACACAGGGGGCAACATCTTCACCTGCAATGTCAGCTTCTTCAACGGGAATGACACCATCTACACCTCGGCCGAGGTTTATGGGGGCGTTGATGGTACAGTACAGCACCCAGAATGACCCTTAGGAGTCACAGAAACCCAGACCTGGTTTATGGGGTCCACGGTTCAAGGGGCGCCCCTGAACATGATTGACCGTTTAAGAGTCCATATGGGGACACAGTAGCACCCCTGAACATAAATGACCCTCAGGAGTCCCGTACCATTATGGGGGGACGGTGTTTACCATTACAATTTAATTTTGAATAGAATATGTGTTGACTAATTGGACTTCAAATTGGATATAAGGGTCTACTTAATGACTGAACAGTAAATAAAAAAAACATTTATGATGGTTATAACACTTTGTTAAGGAGCAGTAGCCTCTAAGGGCATCTAGCTGTAGGAGGTTGACAGCTGACTTACAGGTGACTGACTGGTGACTGAAAGGTTACTGCAGACCCTAGGGATCAATGACGAACCAACGTTGATTTGATTGGTAGGAAACCAGTGTAATAATACGTGTTCCACTCCATCTTTTCAGTCAGATGGATCAAGACGGAACCAGACGGCGAGACCAGAGGTACCGGTTCTGATATATATATATATATATATATATATATATATATATATATATACGACACATCTTTTATTCGATGTTAATCCGATATATTTAATATTTACTTTCCACATTTACTGTAGTTTTCACTTCATCCCAACTGTGTCTCAACAGAACAGTACCTGAACCTAATCCCCAACACGCTGTTAATTTGAAGTTCTGCTTTGTTTTGCCCACAGAGGAATTCGTTAAGGTCACCCAGACGGCCAAACTGTCCTACATCGTAATGATCGTCAAGAACATCGTCTACGGAGTCTTTGTCACGATACTGGCCTGGAAACTCGGTCTCGGACGTTCGCATGCTACGGTACGTTTTACGTGTGTCGCAAAGCTAGCATATAGCAATGTTGTGGTTACGAAAGTAAGTCTTTTGGGTGTACAATGCTGTGACGCATATTTCATAAAGGCTATAGCAGTGGTTTTCAAACTGTGGGGCGCGCCCCCCCTGGGGGGCGCCAGAGTTCTTCAGGGGGGGCGCGACGTGAGAAAAAAATAAACCCAAAGAAAAACCTGAAAGTCGATGATTCAAATCATCAATCGTACTTCAACTGTAGAAATAACCTAACTAAATCGATTTTCAACTGTTTATCTTCGTGCAAACCATTTAACAAATCTACACACTTGTATCTTCAATAATATCTAAACAGAATTTCGATATCATTTAAAATTTCTTCAGAATCACAGTTTTACTTTCATACCGCTTCGTTTTCAGCTGTTTTCATTGAAGACGTCAGCCCATTCTGATACACCTACTTCTAGACATCGTAACCAATTCATTTTTCAACCGTTTACCATCGTTCGAAACCATTGAACAAATCTACACACTTGTATCTTCAATACTATCGAAACGGAATTTTGATAGCATTTATATTTTTTTCAGAATCACAGTTTTAGTTTCAAACCGGCATCGTTTTCAGTTGCTTATAATAATTTAGGTCACCATAGCAACGCCGGTAAACAAACCCCGCCGAATAGTCGAATCTCTGGACTGAAAAGGCAGATCTGATTCGACTCAGAAAATTCAGAGTCGGGGACCCTGAATGAATCTGTGTAAACTGGCAGTTTACACAGATTAAGATGTTCAAATGTATTTAAAAAAGGTTAAGCTAAAACATGCTTAGATAAAGTTGTTAAATTGTGTTAAGAAATGTGTTTAAAAACGCACAAAGATGTTTTAATGTTTCAGAAATATGTTTAAAATGTTTAAAAAATATGTTTCAAATGTTTAAAAATTATGATCAGAGATGTTTCAAATGTGTAAAATAATTAAGATAGCTTTCAAAACACAGGTCTTTAGAACTTTTTTTTTTTGGGGGGGGGGGGCTCAGCTGAATTTTTTTCTCTGAGGGGGGGCTCACTCTGTCACACTTTGAAAACCCCTGGGCTAGAGCATTTTGACTTGGAAAATTGGTTTTGTCCAAATAGTTCGTATGCAAGTCTTTTTACTTTTAGCATCTCTACTTCAAACCTTCACATGCACAATTGGTTACCCTGTGAGTTGCCATTTGCCACTTACATTTATACTTAAGATTCAGCACATGGCACGCATGTACACACTTGTGCACATTGTTCTTGTAATGTTAAATTTTCTGTCTGACTTTTACTTGTTTGCACTGTTCAATGTGCCCGTGAAAATAAACGTGAACCTTGAAGCAGCACTCGAGTGAAGGCTGAAGGGGGCGTCTGGTCAGGACGTCCGTGGCTCAACTTGTGTCTTGTCCCGTCTCGTCCCCCAGGCTAAGAAGTGAGACAGCGGCGGTCCAAGGGAGGTGACGGCTCCAGCTGACCATTTTCTCTGTTGTTGCCTTGGTGATGTGAAACATGCCATGCGAGAATATAAACACATTAGGTTGTACTCTGGAGAGCCACGCTGTGTTCTACATCCAGGCATCAGCCCGCTTCGTCTCAGTTTCTCATCACTTTGAAGATCGCTGATGAAATGATTGGGACGCTAAAATAATTATAAGGATATTTAATAATGATAATAATTTTTGCTTTTGTTCTTGCGTGATTTGTGTTTGTTTTCATAAAACCCAATGTTTCTTTCTGTAATAAAGTCGATTAGGTTGAAATGGCTGTGGTTTTGTTCTCGCTAGTTTGTAATAAAAGTTGATGAGAGAATTAACTAAAGTTATTGCGTTCAGTTAATCATGTAGATTTATATATTCTACTAGTATAAGACAAAGCTCTATGCTAAAGGTCTATGCTAAAGGGAAATGAAAACAGAAGAAAGTAGTAAATTATACTTGATGTAGTTCATAATTTTAAAGTGTGTGAAGACAATGTCTTCACATACTTTTAATCTCTTAAATGTCTGACATTTAAGGGATTTAGGATTGGGTAAGATTCAAAGAAGAGGGATATTTATGTACTGTAATATATATGTTTGACAGGCTGATGTAGGCCTACTAAATCACCCAAAACACTTTCTCAAAACCCAAAACACTCCAACCAGTTAATTATTATAAACACATCTCAATTATCTCAAGGGTTGGTCCACCAGACGCCTTACTACGTACCAAGACATACACAATCATCAGCAACATAGAAAATGATCAACAAAACACATCAGAGAACCACAAATGCTCTTGTCTCCAGAGCGAGACAGCCAGCAGAAGAGGAGCTGATGATGGAGGAGGAGGAGGAGGTGATACAGGATGTGGTGCCCCACATCCTCCTTACAAGCGAGAAATGTCAAAGATCGGCAGCTTCCTGCCTCCCCATCACGACCCAGACACCTGCCGCCTGCTCGTGCAAAACGGCCTGCAGTCGGGCGGAGAATTTTCCACGGGGGGGTGACGGTTGCCGGGGGTGACGGGGGCGTGTGTGTGAGTGCGCAGTGCGGCGGGCTTCTGGCTGGTGTTTGGAGGCAGCTGCTTGCCTCTGTTTCCGGTGCAGTCGTTTGCATTTTGCAAAAGAGCTTCTGAGGTGAAGACCTGAATATGAAAACCTGTTGTGCAACTGCTACATGACGAAAGTCAACTACAGGTGACGGGAAAGGTAACCTCCTAAAAAGCATAAGGTTTAGTGCTTTCATTCACCACTGTGAAAGCTGAAGTCAATGTGAGTGCTCAAACTAAACAAAAGAAACGCGTACAAAACTATCTCCATCTGCCGGCACTGTTGCAATACTCAAAGTCAACTGTTCTTCATCATTTAGAAGCAGGGCCGTAGCACCAAATCCTGGGCCCCTATACTATCGGTACTGATGGACCCCCTGCGCCAAATTGTTGACGGGGGGGGGGGGGGGGGGGGGGAGGACAGGTAAGATAATTTTTTTTTTTTTTTTTTTTTTTTGGTCATGGGCCCCCCCTCGGCCTTGGGCCCCCCCACAACTGTCCCCTTTGTCCCCGCAGTCCGACGGCCCTGTTTAGAAGTCTATTCCCTGTTTTCACTTGTGTTTATGCTTTGAAAATCCATAATTCACATGTAAGCATTAGCACACTCAGGAATGCACTTGAATGTATATTGAGAGTATTTCAAATGGAATACAATGAATCAATCACACTTACCACATTAACTTAATTAATCTGAATAAAACATACAGCGCCCTCTTTAAAATACCAATGCTTTGAAAAGTGTGATAAACCTCTACTGAACAGATAGAGGTTCAGTAGAGGGGCGACAGTGAGAAGGAAGGTTGTCCATAACATGTATTCGTCTTCAAATACACTCTGAACAGAGTTTATGGCGGAGAATAGGGGTTCCCAAAGTGGGGGTCGCGACCCTCTTTAAAATACCAATGCTTTGAAAAGCGCCCACTTTAAAATACCAATGCTTTGAAAAGTGTGATAAACCTCTACTGAACAGATGGGGCGACAGTGAGAAGGAAGACTGTCCATAACATGTACTCGTCTTCAAATACACTCTGAACAGAGTTTATGGCGTAGAATAGGGGTTCCCAAAGTGGGGTTCGCGAGACGCTGAGAGGTGGGTCGCGGAATGATTTCCATAAATCACATAAATAGAAAATACAGAAAAATTCTCCCATGGTTGTAAAAATTATGAAACAAACATGGTAGTTAAAATACAGATTTTCCTCCTGAGGTGATTACGACAGATTAACGATAGCATCATTTGCAGGTGTCAGGTCAGTCACCACCTGACTGACCCTGACTGGTTAACAAGGCTAGCGTATGTCTTTCATTTTTGACAGACTGAATGGACTTAACCTGTCATTGCAAGGTGAAAACACAAGCATCATGTCAATGAGTGATAAAAGTGTGTTCACATTGTGAAGATGTCTATAACTACCCACCTTCTAGCCCTCCTGGAACACTTTGACAACTATTTCCCTGAGAAAACGGCTCCGGAACAATATGACTGGATAAAATCACCATTCAGTCATCTGTCAGCCGTCATGGAGGACGCACTGATGGAGCTGTCATGTGAACACACTTTAAAGATAGATTTTAATTTTTTTTAGACGCTTGCTAAATTCTGGATTTCGGTCGAGAGGGAATATCCACAGCTGTCCAAGGCCGCGATGGACGTACTGACGCCATTTGGCTCCACATACCTGTGCGAACAAACTTTCTCTGCACTGACATATATTAAAAATAAATACAGATCACGTCTTGTGGAGGATGATCTCCGTGTGGCCGTCTCCACAATTAAACCGAGAATGGACTTGCTGTTTTCCGCGCATAGCGCGCATCCATTTCATTAGATGAGATTAACGATGAAACATAGATGCCAGCAACAATGTACATATGTTTACAACAGTTTGTGGATATTACCCTGACTGAGATATTCTTCTGTTCAAATGGAAATGAAAGTGAAATGTCAAAGTTAAGTTTGCACATGACAGAAATACGGTGCACTCATGTTACATGGATATTATTTTGACTGAGGTATTCTTCTTTTTATCAAACAGTAAATTTCTATATGTAAAATCGTAACAGGCTGCTCTGTTCTTTTGTGTTGTCGTTAAGCCTGTGTTTGGATAAGCCTAGTGCGTATGGCCTGTGCGCACATTTTATTTAATTTTTTCAGTTACATCCGGGGATAGTGGGAGTTGCCAGTCTCTGGCACCGTTATTTTGGGGGCTGAAATGTTGAAATGTTTGGGAACCCATGGCGTAGATGATGTAGTTTTCTGCTGACTGAATTTCAGGTTTCAGTCAGTTTTCGACTCATTTTGAGGTTCTCAGCTACATCAACATCTTCATAATTCTAATTTGGTTCTTTTAAATCCTTTTCAAGGTCTTTACGCCGTCCAAATTTCAAAGTTCATGCTCGAAATGCAATGTTATCTTCCTAGTTTCTCAAGACCCCCCTCCCACCGCCTCCTGACCCCAGATGCCTCCCCCCCCTCACCATCTCTAGCCCCCCCCATCTGACCTGGAGTGACCTCTACCATCTACTTATGAAAACATGACTTCACCAGGCCCTCATCGCTACGCTGATCCCTTGTTTTGTGTAAACCCAACCCCGTCTCAGCGTCTCTACGGAGCCACGCCTGCTGTCCCACCGCTGGTCGGACCGCAACCTTTTAGCTTTGACCTTCGACCCTAGTGAGCGGTACCTTCAGTCTTTTCAATGGGTTCATGTGAAGGCAGCGTCCCCCCCCCAGAGGTAAGCAGCATCCTGGGGGTCCTGGGGGGGGGGGGGGGCACAGGGGTTGGAACACAGGTAGATGTCTGAGTTTACCTGAGACAGACAGGCAGGTATCTGAAAAACTCAGAAGCACTAAAGCTTTATTAGGTCTGGCCCATATGAACATAAACAAATATGTACATTTTGGCCCAAAAATAGATATTTTGACAATATTGATGGGATGGTTATTTATATAATAACCATCCCATCAATATTTATATATTTATATAAATATTTATAGAATGAGATTTTTGATTGATAATCATCAGTAAGGATGATTTAATGACTAAGTGGGTAAAGGTATGTCAAAGTCAGCTAAAACAGTCTAGTAGGTTCATAAAGTCACTTTACTGTAATTAAGCGTTCAAAACCAGGAAAAGACTACACTTATGCCATGTCTCAATGAGCAGATTTTTATCGTAGTGAATATTTAGCTCAGCACTAACATGGGGTTTCACTTCGTTCACTAAGGCAGGTGATGAAACTGAGAAAGATAGATGGGACAGAGACCACCGATACCGGGTTCACTGGATCAAAAGCTGCCCTCTGCTGGCGGGGCAGACAAACTGCATCTAAGCTCAGATAATATTTGTTTTTGCTGTGAAGCGATCCGGGGACCACCCAAGATTTTTGAAGTTAAGAGCGGGCAACATCACAGACAAACCTTTATTAGTTCATTGTAACATGACAAACAGAGGTGACAATAGAGGGACCCAGATGGCGACAGCCACACTGAGGTAGTGGCAGATTTACGGACCAACACAAAAATGGTAGTAGTAGTAGAAAGTAGCCAAAAGTCCCAAGAAGCAGAGAAAAGTGTCCAACAAGGTTTGCCGTAAAGCGATCAGGGGACCACCCGAGATTGCGACAGGTGAAGAAACTAAGAAAGATAGACAGGACAGAGACCACCGATTCTGGTTTCAGTGTATCAAAAGCTGCCCTCTGCTGGCGGGGCAGACAAACTGCATCTAAGATCAGATAATATTTGTTTTTTCTGTGAAGCGATCCGGGGACCACCCAAGATTTTTGAAGTTAAGAAAGGGCAACAAATTAAAAGTATCCCATGGAGGCGAATGTGAGTGCACATTGAGCTTCAAGTAGTGAAACAGGTATATTTCTACGAGAAATGGCAAGTAAGAAATGGAGGTTATAATAATCCTCATGAGGCCGAGGAGCCTGGGAGGAAACACGCTGAGACATCATCGGTGTGGTAAACACACGCGGTCATCTTTAAACATGTGGGGGTGTAGCTCCAACCCTACGCCCTCGGGCCCCGGCCTCCGTCAGGGCAGGGGCCCCTGTGGACGACGGCTACGCCAGCGAGCCAGAGGTGGAGGTAAGGGGGGAGGCCGGGGAAGGAGGAGGCGGGAGAGGGGGGAGGCGGGGGTGAAGCCACGCCCCCAGGACCGCGGTGGAAGGTGGAGGTCTCACACGGTGGAGGGTGGGGGTCTCACACTGTGGAGGGTGGGGGTCTCACACGGTGGAGGGTGGGGGTCTCACACAGTGGATGGTGGGGAGTCTCACACAGTGGGGGGTGGGGGTCTCACACAGTGGAGGGTGGGGGTTCTCACTCAGTGGAGGGTGGGGGTCTCACACAGTGGAGGGTGGGGGTTCTCACTCAGTGGAGGGTGGGGGTCTCACACAGTGGAGGGTGGGGGGTCTCACTCAGTGGAGGGTGGGGAGTCTCACACAGTGGGGGGTGGGGGTCTCACACGGTGGATGGTGGGGAGTCTCACACAGTGGGGGGTGGGGGTCTCACACAGTGGAGGGTGGGGGTCTCACACGGTGGAGGGTGGGGGTCTCACACGGTGGAGGGTGGGGGTCTCACACGGTGGAGGGTGGGGGTCTCACACGGTGGAGGGTGGGGGTCTCACACAGTGGATGGTGGGGAGTCTCACACAGTGGGGGGTGGGGGTCTCACACAGTGGAGGGTGGGGGTCTCACTCAGTGGAGGGTGGGGGTCTCACACGGTGGAGGGTGGGGGTCTCACACAGTGGAGGGTGGGGGGTCTCACTCAGTGGAGGGTGGGGAGTCTCACACAGTGGAGGGTGGGGGGTCTCACTCAGTGGGGGGTGGGGGTCTCACACAGTGGAGGGTGGGGGGTCTCACTCAGTGGAGGGTGGGGAGTCTCACACAGTGGAGGGTGGGGGGTCTCACTCAGTGGAGGGTGGGGGTCTCACACAGTGGAGGGTGGGGGTGTCACCTCGCTGCCGGGCCGGCGCTCTGCGCCGCGGTCCCGAAGGTGGGCCGACGGGGGCGCGTGGGAGGCGGCGTTGCCCCCCTGCCGGGCGACCCCGGCCTTTCCCGGGGCCGTGAAGACCCCCCCATGTCGCGGTGAACCAAGTGTGGGCCGTCGAACCATGAAACTGAGGGGAGTTCAGTGGGTAAATTGCGATTTTCTTAACTGAAACTATTTTCATTTCTACTACAATAATCGAAAATGTATATAATTATTCTGATATTTACAATTATTCATATGCACAAGGACAATTTATTGTGTCATTGCCGAACGCTTATTAAATAGTAGCGGTTGCAAGATGTTACCCAACCACACAGTTTTGATCTTGTTACTGGTAGATTTGATCTCAATCAGTTTGTGACCCAGGAGAGCAATGTGCCAATTCCCCCCTGTGCCTCCACCAAGACATTGGTATACCAGCCTCAGAACTCATCAGGAAACCTGGGGACGGTGCAGAGACTACAAACGTGATGCTGTGAAAGTGACCTCCAACGTAGAAAGGGTGTTTATAGAGGACTTTACGTTGTCGGGGGATCCCAGTGGGGAGACAGTCATGAACAGCTCTCTCCTGATTCGTCTGAAAGACCGTGAGACTAGAGGCTTGTATTACTGTGCTGCTAGATGAGCACGTCAACACACACCCACCACTATTCTTCCAATGTCACCACCATCAGTGCTGTACGGTTGGAAGAGTTGATGGCATCACCTCCTCTCTTCTAACAATTTACATAAAATGGCTCCTCCCACATGTGGGTTCCGACATGGTTGTGAGATGGAAACAGGAGCGACTGCCATCAAAACGATACAAGTTGAAAGGTTATCGCAAGTAGGAAATGTACTTGATAGGGCTCTGTTTATAAGATGAGAGTTCCAAGCTAGCTAGCAATGGATGATCAAAGTGAGACAAATATGTCGGCAATCAAATTTCTTGCCCTAATATTTACTACAGTTGTCTCAGGTAGGGCTACTATCCTTTACTATGGCTACTGGATAACATAATATTCTACAATGTTATGTTTTCTAATTTTCTTCTAAAACTGAAACCGATCTTTCAGGGTTAGCAATCTAATTTAATATTACTGACTCTAGGTAAAAAAATCTCCAGTTGGAAAACTGTTTCTACGATAATTTGATCTTCGGTTCTTCTCTTCTCCCTAGGTGCAACCCCTAGCAACCAGGTTCACCAAACTCCGCCTGATATGGTTGTGGCTATTAAGTCAGGAGCAACAGTCACGCTGAACTGCTCCCACAGCATTGAGAACTACAACACAATCCTCTGGTACAAGCAACAATGCAACAATAAACAGCTGAAGTTACTAGGGTACATATACTCGACGTTTGCAACTCCTGAAATGGGAATGGATGGTGAAATGAGTGGGAGCGCTGGACAACACCAAACTGCCAGGTTAACGATACAGAACATCAGCGTGGAGAGCAGCGCTGTGTATTTCTGTGCTGCTAGTATCCACAATGCAGCGTATTAGGGGTTCACCGTACAATAACTCCTCATCTAATAATTCATCTGATTAACCTCCCTGCACCTGCAGCAACCTCATCTCAGCATCAGCTGGATCTTACCCTTCATTTGGAGTCAAAAAACACAACCTTTGGTTCTCTACAGGAGACTCTCCATTCTAGAGCAAAGTGACTAAACCCACATGGTTAGGTTATCCGTGTCAGATAAACAACATGACATGACACATTATTAGGGGTGTAACGGTACACAAAAGTCATGGTTAGGTACGTACCTCGGTTTTGAAGTCATGGATGGTATTGGGCGGTACAGTTCATAGTTAAGGGGAACATTTTAAAAAACAGTTTTTCTGTCAACAACGGAGAATGGCTCTGGTTCAGCAGCAATGAAAACACCAATAGACTTGGTTATGGCATTTGCAGTTCTGAATTTCCAGACAGGGGTTGTTGAAATAATTTCGTGAGCTGTGTTTGCAAAGCTCGCTTTTTTATTTCACAGCAACGGTGATACTAAACACCCGGATAGTGCCTTTTCAAATGCTACGCATGTTAAAGTGCCATACGTAGACACGGAGAGCCTGTCGGAGACCCTCTCCGTAGCTTACGTGCGCATCCAATATTTTTTACCTATACGTCGACGCAACGGAGACGGCATGGGCTGTGATTGGTCCTCTAACGAAATCATTTCCGGAATCACTTCCCCGGTTTGACTTTGCACCTTATTTGCTTTGTACATTGTTTAATTTGCACATTAAGGACAAATAAAACACCAAATAGGATTTGAAAGCTTTGGAAGTTTATCTAAAACACAATTTTTTATTCGTCGTTGTTTTCGAGCAATCATGTGCTGTATTTCTTTCCAGTGCAATCTTGCTTCTCATCAAAACTCTCGCAACCCATGATGGGTCCTCAGCTGTAAACCATTCAAAAAGCTCAAAAAAAACGATAAGAAAAGCTAATACAAACATACCAAGCACTTGGGGGGAGTTCTTTAGTTGTTTTGTGTTTGAGTCAGAACAAATGTCACCACCATCAGTGCTGTACGGTTGGAAGACTTGATGGCATCACCTCCTCTCTTCTAACAATTTACATAAAATAGCTCCTCCCACATGGGGGTTCCGATATGGTTGTGGGATGGAAATAGGAGCCACTGCCATCAAAACGATGCAAGTTGAAAGGTTATCGCACGTAGGAAATGTAATTGATAGGGCTTTGTTCATAAGATGAGAGTCCAACGCTAGCTAGCCTTGAATGATCACAGTGAGACAACTATGTCGGTGATCACATTGCTTGCGCTTATATTTACGTTTACAGTTGTCTCAGGTAGGGCTACTATCCTTTACTATGGCTACTGGATAGCATAACATTGTACAATGTTATGTTTTTGAATTTTCTTCCAAAACTGATCTTCGGTTCTTCTCTTCTCCCAAGGTGCATCCCTTAGCGACCAGGTTCACCAATCTCCACCTGAGATGGTTGTGGCTATTAAGTCAGGAGCAAAAGTCACGCTGAACTGCTCCCACAGCATTGAGAACTACGAAGTAATCCTCTGGTACAAACAGCAACGCAACGATAAACAGCTCCAGTTACTAGGGTACATATACTCGGAAAATGCAAATCCCGAAAAGGGAATGCATGTTGAAATGAGTGGGAGTGCTTATCGAAACCAAACTGCCAGGTTAACGATACTGAACATCAGCCCGGAGAGCAGCGCCGTGTATTTCTGTGCTGCTAGATTCCACAATGCAGCAAATTAGGGATTCACCGTACAATAACTACTCGTCTGATAATTCATCTGATTAACCTCCCTGCACCTGCAGCAGCCTCATCTCAGCTGGATCTTACCCTTCATTTTGTGCCAAAAAAAAAAAACCTTCGATTCACTACAGGAGACTCCATTCTAGAGCAAAGTGACTAAAGTCACATAGTTAGGTTATCTGTGTAATATAAACAACATAACATGATACATTATTATTCATAACGTTACTGACCAAGCTGCTGCCTGAAAGAATATTTTGCTGTGTGTGTGTGTGTGTGTGTGTGTGTGTGTGTGTGTGTGTGTGTGTGTGTGTGTGTGTGTGTGTGTGTGTGTGTGTGTGTGTGTGTGTGTGTGTGTGTGTGTGTGTGTGTGTGTGTGTTGAGACAATACTGGATTTTCTACAATTCCTTAAAAAATAAGGATATTCTATGCCATTTTCATACCACAGGGAAAACTTAACTCAACAATGAGGGCATATAATTTTTTATTTTTTGAGTTTAAGCTATTTCTGAGTTTCTTTCTGAAAATAACAGACCAAAAGCAAATAGAGCATACCTCCACAACTGCAAGGGCTGTAATATGTTATCTTGGAGTCATAATAAAGTTTGTTCTTTAGGTGAAATAATCAACGTGGGTACTACTTGGTTAGAGTGATTGAACATAGACCAGATGTTGAATATTTAATTTCCCCCTGAAATAGATTTCATATTTTCGATTGAAATTAGGGGTGTGCATGGGTACACGTGTAACCGGTTAGTAAATCATAACCGTTAATAAAAAAATAAAAAAAATTACCGCGCCATTGTTTCAATGGGAATCGCGACGGTCCATACTCTGAACATAGTTTACATATATATAATTCGAAATTCGTCCCAGCCTTTAGACCACAGATACTCTAGGGTCTATAGCATATAACCGCGTTGTCTGATTACAGTTTCATTCATTTTTCACGATTAACCAGCTCTCGTTTTGAAGAATAATCACTGCGCCATTCGTTTCAATGGGAATAGCGACGGTCTATACTTTCCACATAAAGTGTACATATTTATAAATTGAAATTCGTCCAAGCCTTTATGCCACAGATACTATAGGGTCTACAGAATATAACCACGTTTTCTGATTACAGTTTAATGAAACAGTAAGCTGACAACATCCTAATTAACACCGCAACTGCAAATTAACCACACGGAGATAACCATGGCAACCGGTCAAACAAATTTTCTTTTTGCGATCATTCTGCATGCGCATCCGCCGTGTTGATAAACAAATAATCCCCCTATAGCGCGACTGCGGTCCACTTAAGAAAATAAATAATATTTCATTAATTAAATTAAAAACGGTTAAACAAAAAAAAGGGGTTGTGTAACCGTTTACAATTTTTTGTAACCGTTCACACCCCTAATTGAAATACCACCATTTGCATTATCAGTTAGCAGCCCTTTAGTGCTATAGGGCCATGGCATAACATCTGATGAGTACCTGGGTCAATAATTGATGCCAATAAAGTGAAGTAGAGCAAAGATTTTGGTAGAGAAAGGTTCAGGCGAAGTCTCAAAAAATCCAATGCCAACCAATGCGAAACTGAAACATATACAACCTTCATGAGATACAAACAAGTCGATAACCCGAGGACCCAAAGTACAATTTGGACACTTAACCCCTCAATTGAAAGGTAAGGGAAAATATAATTGAATGAGACCAAGCCAAACAATCACAAATACACCATATGGCCACCAGATGGCAGTAAATTATATCTGTTCTGATTGAAGGCAATTTACCGAGATCCTCAGATACCATCTTAGCCCTTGATAAAAAACACCATGTTTAGTTGCAAAATAGGTCACAGACACTGGATTATCTGCTTATGGCGTTTCATGCGATCAAACACAACTTTGAGGACAAAAACAACAAAGGTAAGACATTTTTTTGGACTTGATTTGTAATTTGTGAGCAACAGGGTGATATGGTTTGGAAGGCGGAGAATAATGATTGAAATTGTTTAAATTATTCAGTACAAATATGTATAGAAAAATCGATATTTATGACGAGTTTCGAGAATTCATATGATACACGTGCCCAACAAACGAAGAAACTGATCGGAGTTCAGTGGGTGAATTGCGATGTTCGTGACTGAAACTATTTTAATTTCTACTACAATAATCTAAATTTATATAATTATTCTGATAATTACAATTGCTAGTGTACACATAGCCAATATATTGTGTCACTGCTGAATGCTTTTTAAAAAGTTGCGGTTGCCAGATATTACCCACCATACAGTTTTGATCTTGTTATTGGTATATTTGATCTCAATCAGTTTGTGACCGAGGAGAGCAATCTGCCAATTCCCTCCTGTATCTCTTCCAACACATGGTATACCAGCCTATCAGTGTCTTGTGACATCACTTCCTGCTCTGCCTCGCGCAACTATTGGCTTCATAAGTGTCACTGGCCAGAATCAGTATAAATAATGAGATTCCTTTGTGTATTTTACCTCACAAGTAATAACTAGAAACTAGAATCATAAAAAAATAAGCGTAAGGATGGCATTTCCCATGATGGGTATGAACTGTATTCTGTACATGATTTCATGTTTGATTGTTTGTGAAAAGTGGTTCATAATACTAGTCTCTTCTTGTCTTTCCCCAGGGTTGTCTCTCGGTATTGAAGTCCATCAGACACCCTCAGAACTCATCAGGAAACCTGGGGACAGTGCATACATATCTGCATGCACTGGGAAACCGACTACAAAGTGATGCTGTGATACCAGCAGTCTGATGGAAAGAGACCTCTGATCGGACATGTGAATTACAAAACCTCCAACGTAGAAAGTGTGTTTATAGAGGACTTTACACTGTCGGGGGATCCCAGTGGGGAGACAGTCATGAACAGCTCTCTTCTGGTTCGCCTGTATTACTGTACTGCTAGATTAGCACATCATCCCACACCCACCACTATTCTTCACAAACACAA
Source organism: Gadus morhua (assembly GCF_902167405.1). Classification (NCBI taxonomy): domain Eukaryota; kingdom Metazoa; phylum Chordata; class Actinopteri; order Gadiformes; family Gadidae; genus Gadus; species Gadus morhua. The sequence continues at coordinate 18,351,753 of NC_044052.1, forward strand.
CAGTGTGTGGTTCTTATCAGCGGCGGTTTGGAATGAAAAGCTCAACTAAGTGGTCCCCCGGCCACCTGCGTTTGAGGTCGAGGACGATCTTTTATTCGTCGTTGTTTTCGACCAATCATGTGCTGTATTTCTTTCCAGTGCAATTTTGCTGCTCATCAAAACTCTCTCAACCCATGATGGGTCGGTCCTCAGCTGCAAACCATTCAAAAAGATCATAAAACACTATAAGGAAAGCTAATACAAACATACCAAGCACTTGGAAGTGTTCTTAAGCTGTTTTGTGTTTGAGTCTACACCAATTGTCACCACCATCAGTACTGTACGGTTAGAAGAGTTGTTGGCATCACCTCCTCTCTTCTAACAACTTACATAAAATGGCTCCTCCCACCTGGGGGTTCCGGTATGGTTGTGAGATGGAAATAGGAGCCACTTCAATCAGAATGATGCATAGGTTATGTACTCAATATGGGTGTGTTTAAAGGACGACCATTACAAGCTAGCTAGCGTTGACTTATCACATCCAGACATGTTGACAATCACCTTCCTCGCGCTACTGATAACATTAAACGATGTCTCAGGTACTGTCCTTACATTTTGTCTGACTTTTCATTATTGTTGTACATTATACTATTACGTCAGAATTACGTCCCAAAACTAAAACCGATCTTCCCAGGGATAGCAACCACATTTCACTATATTACTGACTGGTTTCACTGTCACGGTCACAATTACCCTAGTTGTAAAAGTGTATTTTTGGTAATCTGATATTTGGTTCTTGATTTCTCTGAAGGTGCATCTCTTAGCGACCAGGTTCACCAGACTCCACCTGAGATCGTTGTGGCCATCGAGTCAGGACCAACGGTCACGCTGGAATGCTCTCACAGCATTAAGAACTACGACCAAATCCTCTGGTACAAACAGCTACGCAACGATAAAAAGCTGGTGTTCCTAGGGTATATATCCAGTACTACTAAGTTTCCCGAAGCAGGCGTCATAATGAGTGGGAGTGCTGATCAAGACCAAACCGTCGAGTTAAGGATACAGGACATCAGCGTGGAGAGCAGTGCTGTGTATTTCTGTGCAGCTAGTATCCACAATGCAGCGTATTAGGGGTTCACCGTACAATAACTCCTCGTCTAATAATTCATCTGATTAACCTCCCTGCACCTGCAGCAACTGCTTTGGCATCAGTTGGATCTCCGCTTTCATTTAGTGCCAAAAACAAAACCTTTGGTTCACTATGGGAAATGCTTCAGTCTGGAGCCAAGTGACTAAACCCACATGACTAGCTTGTCTTTGTGATGTAAACAACATCATATGACATGATAATATTCATGATCTTTGTAACCAAAGTACTACCAAAACCAATATTTTGCCATCATATTTTGTGTATGAGTGCGTTGCCAAATGCCATTCATGTCTTTCCTCTAGATGGAGTAAATGTTAAACAAACAACATATTGCCCCCAGCATAATTTGACAGTAAACTTCAAACATATTCAAATCAAATGTCCCTTTTCTAAACGAGGAAAATAAGAAAATCCATTCATAGAACAAGGTTGGTATAGGCATGTTATTTAAATAATGAACGTGCTCAACGAACCCAGAAACTTAGCAGGCCTCTGATCGGATTTCAGTCGGTGAACCGCAGATATCTGTAATGAAAATATTTCCAAGTCTTTACCAACAATCAGAATCCTTGTAATATTCCGGATATTAATGATAATTGATGCAAATATAGCCTTTATATTTTGTTACTGCCATTTGCTGACATGGTATATTTCTTGATAGAATCAATATCTCCATAACGAAACAGGCAACAAGGGGTAACTCGCCAGTTGTAGTGCTTGGTTTCGGGCCCAGGCTTTGTGCCGTCTGGAGGTCTGCTACAACATAGTAGCACTGCTGGATCAGAGAATAGGTTGGGTTAGGCCCGATATCATATTCTAGGAAGCCTACAGGTAGACTGCAGAAATTGAGGTTGGAAGACTGAGAACTGTGCAACGCCAGCTGATTAGCATCTTGTGATCTTTCCATTTCCTATTAGTGAACCTGCAGCACTAGTGAGCTCAACGCAGACAGAAGGACATTGTAACCCTAGGTACAAGACAGACGGACAGCATGAGAACACTGCTATTCAACATAATTACCATGAACATCATATGGATTAAAGGTATCGTTCACTCGGCTCACTTATGGTGATTCCTCACCAAAGCAATACCCCTTAGTATATGAGGTGTTTCTGGGGGTTGGAGGGGAGAGAAAATAGACTTGGAGTTTGAAATCACATAAGATCAATTCAAAATCAAATGATGGATTTAGTCTAGGTGAAGGCACGCAAGAATATACAAGATACGTTCTCAACTGGGTTAGCCTTAGCCTTCCATAAATTATTATACTTCTTTAAAACTAAAAAACGGGTTGGTTAGACAGAGTTGTCTGTGAAGTATAGCTTCTCCAGTGTGAGGTATAACTTCATGGATCTTCTCATTTGGCAGCGTCCCAACAGCACCAGGTGGACCAGACTCCAGCAGCCGTGCTGGAAGAGCAGAACAGCCGCGGAGTGAACCTGTCCTGCGAGCATCAAATCCCAAACCATTACACCATCCTCTGGTACCAGCGCTCGCAAGGAAGCAACCGGCTGGAGCTCATCGCCACTGTCTATTACAAGCAGCCGACCGTCGAGGCTAACTTTACAGGCTACTTCTCCGTTGACGGGGATGGAGAGAAGTGGTCTAGACTGGAGCTGCTGAAGCCGAGGAGCCCGGAGGACACGGGAGAGTATTACTGTGCAGCCAGAATGCACAGTGATGAAGAACCAACGTACGCTGCTACAAAAACCCTGGAGTTACCACAAGAGAGGGTAAAAACCCTGTTTCCTGCTGACGTGTTGAATCTGGGAAGGGGAGGAGGAGTGTGGGGGTACATTTGGATGACACAAGGTGAGCAAACTACATGCAGTGTTAACCTCCATTCCCCAACATGGGCGTGCATGAGTTAATTTAAGTTCATCCAAGGCAACTTTGATCCCGTTGTCAGCCAATGGGTGAGCCCCTCACATGAGGCTCTCTCCTTTTTAGTAGCTTGACTTTGTGTCAGTTGAGCAGCTAGTATCGCCAACAGAATCAGCACAATAAAACCATGCCAGGTGGCCACTGTCTTTCTTCAGAAACTCTATCGACGTCTAGAGTCAGTGCAGTGCTTGGGTTCCTTTTGGTTGATGATGTGGTCATACTTTGTTGTCAATGTTACTGTTTTAGTACTATGTTGTTCTTCTTATTGCAGGATAAGTTATCTCTTCTGAGTATTGCCATTCTGATAACTCCTTGTAGGCCACTTATTGATGTAATGTAGCATGATGCAGGGGAAGACACGCAGACTGCGTTTACCCAGCATGTTCGATAAAGCACTGAATGTTTGTGACTTTTTTTGTCATTAACATCAAAGTATATATAGGAACACAACCCCACTTTGAGTTAGGTCTAGAGTAGGATTATTTAGGGCCACAGTTATGGGTTAGGTCTACGGCAGGATGAGTTAGTGCTTGAATTACGGGTTAGGTCCTGAGGCCTTGTATGGATAAGGGCTAGAGTTAGGGTCAGACTAGTTAGGGATAGGGATAGTGGTTAGCATGTGAAACTGCAACACCACAGCAGGGGGCAGCAGGAACACATTCACACAGAAAAACTAGAGTCTCCTCCCTCCAGAATAAGAGTGGACTACGAGGTGTCTTGAATGTAGTTAGTTGTTTTGCTTTCAACATGTCAGCGGCTTTTTATTGGGTTTATTCTGCTGCTGCTGCTGCTGCTGCTGCTGCTGCTGCTGCTGCTGCTGCTGGTAACAGAACAAGGTAGCAACTTTAGCTCTTTCACTTTAGTTGTGACTTATTAAAATTATGTTCTTCTTTTTCTTCTTCTGCTTATTCTTCTTCTTCCTCGACAACAACATCCAGAGTTTATCCTCTCGTCCCTCGTCATCAACAAGTCCACGAGACTTCTCCTGACCGCACGAGATCTTGAGAACGTCACCCTCCACTGTCGCCATGGAGACTCCGACTACCCCTATGTGTTCTGGTTCCAGCACAGGACCGTCCAAGGGACGGGACGTCACATGGTCATGGTCAGGAGGATTTACCACAACACAGCGCAGATGGAGTTGGGGTTCCACACCCGGTTCGGCATCACGGGCTACGCTAAGGCCGATGACAATTTGACGACCTCCCAGGTCCATCAGTCCGATACCACACAATACTTCTGGGCAGCAGAAATGCAGGGTGCGTCTTCTTGGACGAGCGCCTGTCACAAAAACGTTGTCATCTGGTCTAGTTGTCATACACACACACCTGCACCTAACCACCACAATGAGTCCGTTAAATAAATGGATGCAGGCTACTAGAGGGGACATTTATTCGCCAATGTCTTTACACCCATCAGTCATTTTTGCAAATGTGTGTGTGTGTGTGTGTGTGTGTGTGTGTGTGTGTGTGTGTGTGTGTGTGTGTGTGTGTGTGTGTGTGTGTGTGTGTGTGTGTGTATGTGTGTGTGTGTGTGTGTGTGTGTGTGTGTGTGTGTGTGTGTGATTTACTGCTCCACTACAGGACAAATACAGGACTTCTATATTATCGGATATATATGACTAAATTAAGAAGCAGGAGCATCAAAATACTTCCTTCAAAGTGCATTTCTTTAAATATCTTTTTTTTTTTCTAAATGCAGTATATTTGACTTCCTATTTCTAATAAATTATTTTATAAAATAGTCCTGGTTTGCATATTTATAATTTATATACAAATTTTTCATAATATGGTGAAGTGAAACTTGCAGGTGGTAGTCGTATAGCTGTCCATTTGGGGCGGGCATGAGAAACACGGTAACATCGATTTCCATGTGAGGTGGATCACGTCATTATTCCAAGTCTCAAATGATGCGGACGGTGATGAAAGATGAGACCATGTTCTACCTTTTCTATTTACTGTAAGTGGCAGTTAAATATGTTTAAAAATACAAAGAACTTTTTTTTTTTTTTTTTCATATAACTGATCTAATAGGCTATAGCCTGGGAATTAAAGCACCGTTATCTTTTCATTCATTTTGCTTGTGCACCTGTTCAACATTTGAATATCGTTGATGCTATTCCATTCATCTATCATGTGTATTGGACTAATACGTCCACCTCGAGACAGCTTATTTCACCCAGGTTTTCGAACTGACCTATTCCAGAGACGGTCAACGGTGGGGTCGCCGGGTGAGACGGTGACCCTCACCTGCAGCCACGACGACGACGCAGTCTTCTATCTATTCTGGTATCGACTGAGGAAGTTTGGTGAACCATTGGTTTTAGTAGGTTACGTCTATGCTGAAAACATCAACACCGAGCCGCAGTTTGAGCATAGATTCGTCCTTAGTGGGAATGCAAAAGGCAAGATTAATTTGATGATTGGAAACCTCAGCGTCGAGGACAGCGGCGTCTACTATTGCTGCTCCAAACTGCACGATGCTGTTCGCTTCCTTGTACAAAAACACCAATAGTGTCAAATGGCGCATTATGAAACACAAGCGTATTTTTCTTTCGTCAAGAATCAACGAATAAATTAGAAAATGTCAGAGCGACTAAACGCTACGACGTTACTGATGACCCGTTACTTTGAAATACGAATATGGTGCTTGTGCTGCATACTGTTGCCTGGGATTGGATGTTGGGGGAGACGTCATCCATACAAATACATAAGTCCACACAGATCAACATGAATCCGAACAAGATTTGCACTCTGACTTTCTCCTTTTCCCTGGCCACCTGTTAGCCTGCCTAACGCCAGACCTCATCTCAATCTACATTTAGAAGAGTTTTGGGAACCACACATTCATTTTCTCCTATTTGAGGCGTGGTTTACGATTGCCTTGAGCCAGTTATGGGGCGCTATGAATGTCTATCACATGAGTCTGTCCGTAGCTCATGGCCAATCGTATCAATTATACCAGATGACGTACGTAGAGCAACAGAAATTCGATGAGGAAGAAGAAGATGTAACATATAACATAACATATATTTATAAAGATTTTATGACAGTTCTGTTCTCAATCTAGTTATCAGTGGGGGCAATACATACCGTACATGCTATTTTAATTGGCTTTTTCAGGAGGTATAAACCATAATGAGTAAAGAATACATTTAATCTGTGACCAGAACATTTTCTTAAATTAATTCTGCCTGCAACCCAAACCAATAAAATATCAGGATATACAATATTGAAAAGGTAAGAACAAAAGTAGCCTAAATAGGAAAGAATTCTGTAAAGGCCCAAATCCTTTTATCTTTGTCCCACCCAACAGTTCTTGTCGCTATGACAACAAACAGGGTAGATATTTGATCAGATAGGATTTCAGGCTAAATGCAGCTGCTAGTGTAGGTCTACTGTACTTTTGGAAGCTTGGTAATTTTATCCGATAGGTGGAGGCAAAACACTATTCAGAGAATCAAAATGGACTGCCTCCCCCCTTCCAGACAGACTACACCAACACCACCCGATAAAAAAAATCCATATTTTGTTGATATCTCAGATCAAGCTCAAGCCTCCATCTTCCAGTCAGAAATGATTGTTAGCCATATTCTGCATGAGATAGTAATTATCTTCATTCTCTGTCTGTGTAAGTTGCTATGTTTTGTATTTTTATAACCAGAAAAAACATAGTTTCAATTCAAACTATCAACGGATGCAGTACCAGCCATTGTTCAATGTACAGTACTGTATCTTGTTGTTGTAATCCTTGTTTTATTATTCCTTCAGCTATCTACACTCCCTCAAGGGTTAGCGTTTCATTGATCACAGCCTCATTTTAAAGTTGCTTAGGATGAAAGCGTAGGCTAAAATGACTCAATGTACTGCAAATGTGACTTCTCTAACTTATGCTCCTCGTTCTCCTCATTCCATCCACAGTCGAGGTCAAAGGCATCGAGTTTCAGGAGTCCGGTCCCAAGATGGTACCGGACGAGAAGGCAGAGGTCGTGATCACCTGTAGCCATAACGACAGCTCTCGGCCTCTGATGCTGTGGTACCAGCAGAAACAGGGCTCGGGTCCCTTGGTCTTGCTGGGTTATAACTATGGAGCCACTACATCCAACTATGAGGACGGCATTAAAGAGCAGTTTGAGATCAAAATGGACGACAGGCAGAGCGGATCCCTGGCAGTTCGGGAGGCAAACGTGACACACACGGCGGTTTACTTCTGCGCTGCTGGTGAGCACAATGATGTGGTTTTGAACCGTTTGCGCACTAAAACGCTCCTCTGTCTATCGAGTCGATGATGAACAGTACTAGGCAGGAGAGGGTGTGTCTTATTCTTCATGAAACAGACTTGATCTGAAGGATGGTCTGTATGTCTTTCTGAAAACCAAATGAGGACAGGATGTCTTTTGCAGTCGTTGGGGTTTTCCTGACTTTGCTTCGACTTCTGGGTAAAATCTCTCTCATAAGTCTGCTTCCAATTAAAGCTATTTACTAATGTCAAATTTCAATCATTACAGTCTATGGTTTTGTCTTTGACTTTAAATGAACATCTTCTGTCTCTCTGCTTTTCTGTCCATGGGTGTGTTAGACTGTGTGATATTTCAGCCGTCCCATCCCATAATACTTCAGGAAAACACCCAGGCGGAGATTAAATGTCAACACGATGACGTCAGTCTCAATGTCATGTTATGGTACCAGCGAAGACCACAGAACAACACTTTGAGTTTAATAGGCTACAGCTACTATGGCAGCGACCCCAACTACGAAGAAGTGTTCAAAGATCAATTTGAGATGACGATGGAGAGCGAACTGAAAGGAGCGCTGGTACGTCGAAAGGCAGAGGCAAACGACTCTGGGGAGTATTTCTGCGCTGCCAGTACACAGTGATGTGGTTTGATGCGAGTCGCTCACTCAAAACCGATCTGTCCTTTCATCAAAGCTCAAACACAAGCAACTAACGCTAGTCCCTAGTGTCAAATCCAGACTGTACGATTCCTTATCCGTTTGGTTCACTGTATCGATTTTCCATCGGACCCATCTGTCTCTTTAAAGATAAAAATATGGCTTTGAATACTGTATGTCAGCCATGCACTGCATGAGATATGAATTATCTTTATTCTCTGTCAGTGTAAGTTGCTATGTTTTGTATTTTTATAACCAGAAAATACAGTTTTGAAGTCAAGCTATCAATGGATGCAGTACTAGGCCTTTGTTCAATGTACACGTACTGTATCTTGTTGTTGTAATCCTTGCTTTATTATCCCTTCAGCTATCTACACTCCCTCAAGGGTTAGCGTTTCATTGATCACAGCCTCAACTTAAAGTCGCTTTGGATGAAAGCGTGGGCTAAAATGACTCAATGTACTGCAAACGTAAATTCTCTAACTTATGCTCCTCGTTCTCCTAATTCCATCCACAGTCAAGGTCAAAGTCATCGAGTTTCAGGAGTCCGGTCCCAAGATAGTACCGGACGAGAAGGCAGAGGTCGTGATCACCTGTAGCCATAACGACAGCTCCCGGCCTCTGATGCTGTGTACCAGCAGAAACAGGGCTCGGGTCCCTTGGTCTTGCTGGGTTATAACTATGGAGCCACTACATCCAACTATGAGGACGGCATTAAAGAGCAGTTTGAGATCAAAATGGACGACAGGCAGAGCGGATCCCTGGCAGTTCGGGAGGCAAACGTGACACACACGGCGGTTTACTTCTGCGCTGCTGGTGAGCACAGTGATGTGGTTTTGAACCGTGTGCGCACTAAAACGCTCCTCTGTCTATCGAGTCGATGATGAACAGTACTAGGCAGGAGAGGGTGTGTCTTATTCTTCATGAAACAGACTTGATCTGAAGGATGGTCTGTATGTCTTTCTGAAAACAACATGAGGACAGGATGTCTTTTGCAGTCGTTGGGGTTCTCCTGACTTTGCTTCGACTTCTGGGTAAAATCTCTCTCATAAGTCTGCTTCCAATTAAAGCTATTTACTAATGTCAAATTTCAATCATTACAGTCTATGGTTTTGTCTTTGACTTTAAATGAACATCTTCTGTCTCTCTGCTTTTCTGTCCATGGGTGTGTTAGACTGTGTGATATTTCAGCCATCCCATCCCATAATACTTCAGGAAAACACCCAGGCGGAGATTAAATGTGAACACGATGACGACAATCTCTATGTCATGTTATGGTACCAGCGAAGACCACAGAACAACACTTTGAGTCTAATAGGCTACAGCTACTATCCCAATGACCCCATCTACGAAGAAGTGTTCAAAGATCAATTTGAGATGACGATGGAGAGCAAACTGAAAGGAGCGCTGGTACGTCGAAAGGCAGAGGCAAACGACTCTGGGGAGTATTTCTGCGCTGCAAGTACACAGTGATGTGGTTTGATGCGAGTCGCTCACTCAAAACTGATCTGTCCTTTCATCAAAGCTCAAACACAAGCAACTAACGCTAGTCCCTAGTGTCAAATCCAGACTGTACGATTCCTTATCCGTTTTGTTCACTGTATCGATTTTCCATCGGACCCATCTGTCTCTTTAAAGATAAAAATATGGCTTTGAATACTCTATGTCAGCCATGCACTGCATGAGATATGAATTATATTTATTCCTTGTCAGTGTAAGTTGCTATGTTTTGTATTTTTATAACCAGAAAATACAGTTTCAAGTCAAGCTATCAATGGATGCAGTACTAGGCCTTTGTTCAATGTACACGTACTGTATCTTGTTGTTGTAATCCTTGCTTTATTATCCCTTCAGCTATCTACACTCCCTCAAGGGTTAGCGTTTCATTGATCACAGCCTCAACTTAAAGTCGCTTTGGATGAAAGCGTGGGCTAAAATGACTCAATGTACTGCAAACGTAAATTCTCTAACTTATGCTCCTCGTTCTCCTAATTCCATCCACAGTCAAGGTCAAAGTCATCGAGTTTCAGGAGTCCGGTCCCAAGATAGTACCGGACGAGAAGGCAGAGGTCGTGATCACCTGTAGCCATAACGACAGCTCCCGGCCTCTGATGCTGTGTACCAGCAGAAACAGGGCTCGGGTCCCTTGGTCTTGCTGGGTTATAACTATGGAGCCACTACATCAAACTATGAGGACGGCATCAAAAAGCGGTTTGAGATCAAAATGGAGGACAGGCAGAGCGGATCCCTGGCGGTTCGGGAGGCAAACGTGACACACACGGCGGTGTACTTCTGCGCTGCTGGTGAGCACAGTGATGTGGTTTTGAACCGGGTGCGCACTAAAACGCTCCTCTGTGTATCGAGTCGATGATTAACAGTACTAGGCAGGAGAGGGTGTGTCTTAGTCTTCATGAAACAGACTTCTTCTGAAGGAGGGTCTGTATGTCTGTCTGAAAACAACATGGAGGACAGGATGTCTTTTGCAGTCGTTGGTATTCTCCTGACTTTGTTTCGACTTCTGGGTATAATCTCTCTCATAAGTCTGCCTCCAATGCTATTTACTAATATCAAATGTCAATCATTAGTCTATGGTTTTGTCTTGGACTTCTGTCCCTCTGCTTTTCTGTTCACAGGTGTGTTAGACTGTGTGACATTTCAGCCATCCCATCCCATAATACTTCAGGAAAACACCCGGGCAGAGATTAAGTGTCAACACGACGACGATGCTCTCGGTGTCATGTTATGGTACCAGCGAAGACCAGAGAATAACACTTTGAGTCTAATAGGCTACAGCTACTATCCCAATGACCCCAACTACGAAGAAGTGTTCAAAGATCAATTTGAGTTGACGAGGGAGAGCCGACTGAAAGGAGCGCTGGTATGTCGAAAGGCAGAGGCAAACGACTCTGGGGAGTATTTCTGCGCTGCCAGTACACAGTGATGTGGTTTGATGTGAGTCGCTCACTCAAAACCAATCTGTCCTTTCATCAAAGCTCAAACAAAAGCAGCTAACGCTAGTCCCTCGTGTCAAATCCAGACTGTACGACTCCTTATCCGTTTTTTTCACTGATTTTCCATCGGCCACTTCTGTCTCTTTAATGATCAAAATATGACTTTGAATACTGTATTGTCTTTGACTACTAAGAAGAAATGCAAGGATCAAGTCAAAATAAATAATTTATACGCCTACACCCTGATTGATTGAGTCTGCTATGTACACATCATTCTGGTCAGAACAAGCGTCTTTGAGCAAGGCAGGTTTCAGTACATGTGCTGCTGGTCGAGGAAGGAGGAGACTAGAGCCAGGGCCAAAGAGTAGAACGATCGACTTTCTTTTAAGCCTGTTTGTGTGCATAGCGTACCCTGGTGAAACATAGCATAGCATGATCAGCGACACTGAGGATTATGAACGATATATGACAAGAGTTGAACTACAATAACAAAGAATATTGTCTTTTAAGATCTCTTGGAGGACTGTGCAGTATGTGTCAATTTATATGCAGCCTTGGGATTATTTTTGTCTGTTTTACACGTAAGAATTATTTCGGTATACAATAATTTATCTCAAATCAACTGAAAAGCAATACATTTTCAAATTGCGTTTTACTTATTTAAATTTTTGTTAGCTAATAAAATAACAATAACCATTTTCCGTTCGCAGATGAAGTTCAAAGTGTTATCATTAAGCAATCATCCGCTAAAATAGTCAGAAAAGGTGCCAAAGGGATCCAGATTGACTGCAGCCATGACGACAGCAGTTATCCATTAATGTACTGGTACCAACGCAAAGACGAAAGCCCATCCCTGACTCTCATTGGGTTTGGTTACGAGTCGTCCACTCAGAACTACGAGGATCGGTTTGAAGAGCGGATCAACATTACAAGAGAAAGCGTCCTACAAGGAACGCTGGTTCTTACAGAGGCAGCGGAGTCCGACTCGGCAGTGTATTTCTGCGCTGCCAGTACATGGTGATGTGGTTTGATACAGCTCCCTTGCCAAAACACCCTGAGAAATTAAAACGCAGCCCGACTGCTCTTTCCCCTTTGATGATGAGCAGTACTAGGGAGGGTGTGTCTTATTCTCCAAGAAAACAACTTGTTCTGTAGGAGGGTCTGTGTGTCTGTCTGAAAACAATTTGGAGGAGAGGATGTCTTTTGGAGAGGACCCCTACTTCTGCACCCCAGGGAGGTGGGTTCACCTCTGGTTCCTGTGTCATCATGGCCTTGGGCTTTGGTCCTGATGTTGGCTTCTGGTTCTGGACTGGTTCTCTGCTCCTGGTCTGGTCTTTGTGGGGTTTCTGCACGGTGCCATTTGTATTTGTTTCTTCCCTGTGTGATCCTTGGATCTGGTGTTGGGTCTCGGGTGACAGCCTTGGTAGGCTGGTGGTCCAGGGTCATCTCTCTGAAGTTTGACCCTTCATCTAGCCCCCTCCTAACTCCTTACCATAACCCCTCTACCCCCATATGCTAAGGAGCCTACCTCGCTCAATTTATGTCCCATTTATTATGAACCTATCAGACGAAAAAAGTCTAGCAACAAATCGAAACCAAATAGAATTTGAAATGTTACACGCTTTTACACTTGGAAATATTGCTTTCAATCTCAAAGAAGGCCAATAGCCATATCCCTCAGGGGCGTAGCCAGGGTTAGAAAAATAGTGAGGTCCTGGCTTCAGTTGCAGGGGTTCAGTTATGTGGAGGGGGGGGGGGGCACGCACAAGCACAAACAAATATCACACATGGCGGAAACAAAGTGACAAGTCTCAACAGAATTAAACATTTTCTCATGTCATGTCGGAGAAGTTCTCAACCGCTGATTTTGTATACAGCTGTACTTAGTATTTCTAATTTATTTTTTACGTCTACCGAATTGCGGTGAGCTCCTAGCTGGCTACGGGCAGAACCCCTGGTCTGGGCATTCTGCCTCATTGAAGGAGTATTTCCTACAGCCTCAGTGGTGGCGGTCGTGCCTCATATGTTGAACCGAGTAAGGTGTGGCCTCACTCTGCTGCCGTCAGCCATATCGGCAGCATGCTAGTCACAGCTCTTCATCTGTTCAGTTTATTCTTTTTGGGTGAGTTTTGTCATTGAAGGGATAGACATCATAATGGAGAATTCCATTGAATGTTTTTGTTTTTAAATACTTTCTTACTCACCCTCAATAGTACATAGGAGACACAGGCTTGTACTGGATTCCATCCTTTTTTGTGTGTGAATGAATAACTAACGAGAGAGCCCCATCTTGACCAATGCAGGTCTGGCTGCCGTCCCGGTGCCCGTTCAACCCGGGGATCTGACCCTCCAGCCGGGCGCTGCCATCACGCTCACCTGCAGTCTGGCGTCCGACATGTCGAGCTACACCATGCTCTGGTACCGACAGCACGTCTACGGTGATCCCATCGAGTTCATCATCAAAGAATACGACACCAGTCGGGGTCGCTTCAAAGCCACTCTGGACACAAACCAGAACCGCTTCTCGCTGGGAATAAGCGAGTTGCAGGTGAACGACAGCGGGACGTTCTACTGCGCAGCCTATCACCGCGACACGCCTGGGTGCAGCAGGCGTACACATACCGTCGCTGGGCTGCGTTCATATCGCTGTGGAGGAGCGGGTATCACAGATGTCGAGGGCGCCGGGAGACCTCGTGGTTTTGATAGAAGTCGAGATAGCCAACTGTCAGGCCGATTGGTGAATATGCTATGCAAGCGTTCTCATAACAGTGCAGTTGTTATCATTATTTATTATTGAAGGTTTAGTTAGACATGGACAGTGCAAATTAATAAACATGAAAAATGTACCAGAATTAGCCAAAATGGCTATTTTGCATCTGTTGTCCATGGGCCGATGTTAACAGGCCTAAAGGAATTATAAACACAAGAACTAAAATAACTATACACACATCATACAGGCCGTGGTTGCGATACGAACATTAGCTCTTGACTCTAAGCAACAAGTGAGGAGGACATCCCACTGAAAAGCAAAGAAGAGATCATAATCATCAGTGACTTGGCTGACGTCGTCACGTCACTGACAATGTGACAAGAAAACGGACAGACTTAGAACCTACAGGCCTACAACCAAAGAGATAAAGAACAGGCCTTGAGAATATGGTGCCTGCGGCGTTATGTCACGGCCGTCCCCTGGGAAGGTAGCTTGACCCCAGCAGGGGACAAGGCGCACCATGAGGATTAGGATGACTCAAATGATGGCTCCACCACCGCTAGGCCACCATGAGGGAATGAACCCAGTGGTGGGGAGATAATGAGGTTACACTGTTACAAAAGGTCTGTGCTTTTCTGACAATAAACTGTTAACAATATACAATGTGTTGGATAGATAGATAAATAGATAGATTTATCTATCTATTTCATTTTCTATCTACACTCCAGAATAAATGTACAATCTCCACCAGGTCACCCTAAAACGCAGCAGAATGAACATCTACGATATTTAATTTTTTCTCTGCTCCACTTTTTTTTTATTCTTCCTATGCCTCTGTAGCTTCCTTGGGGCTAGGCCCCCCCACTCATATACTTTATCCTGGCATTCTGTCCCCACAAGGAAGAATTGCTGTTGGAATAATTAATTCTGAAATATGAAAGTGACAAGTAAGGTCCAATGAGGTTAGGGTACAGGTGTAATAAGATCAGATTGCCAAGATAAAGTATGTTGAGGGGAGGATAAGATCATGGAGGTTAGGTGATGAGGCAAGAAAGAAGACTGTGAGGAAGATGAAGTACTGTCAAGATTAAATACATTTTACGATATGTATAGGCTAAGGAGCCTGCCTCGCTCGTTTTATGTCCAATTTATGATGAACCTATCAGACCAAGCAAGTCTAGCGACAAATCGAAACCAAATAGAATTCGAAATGTTACACCCATTTTTAGATGACTTGCTCCTCCAAAATAATAGAATTGAAGCATTTGGCGGAGAAAGGGTCATTTTAAGTGTCAAACACTGACCTCTGTGGCAGACACAGCATGTGACACGTGACTAGTATAGAAGAAAACGACTGTTACAGAATTGAAAGGTAACAAAATGCAAAGGAATATATTACCACGGCGATTCCAGCACATGCCTGCAAAAAACGTCCTTAATCTTTAATGACAATAAAGACACAAAATTAAAGCACAACTGAAGTCATCATTCTTTGATAGGATTATTTGAGGGGATGGTCATGTTTATATATATTTTAACAAACTTTTTTTCCTTATTTCTCACTTAAATTACGTGCTTTTTCGCAAACTTTTTCAATATTATAACTTCGTATATAATCATAATTTGCATAACCCAAGCATTGGTTATTAGACAGATATAGAAAATTCATAAAATAATCAAATCAAACCATTTTATATTTCAAGATGTGCTGATTTTCAAGTTATTTCACTCCAACATTTTTTATATTTTTTATAATTAAAAGATAATTATGAAGAAATGTATAATTTCCTTATGTCAGCCCCATGTAAACATTGGATTAGGGTCAGGCAGACTATATACAAAGCACCTTCCATTTGGAACCAACTCCAACAATACTTGATGTTGTGTGTTTGTGTTTCACAGAGAATAATTAATCTCATCTCCCTTCCAACAGAATTATCCTGCATTGACTGAAATTGCTAATGTTTTTATATCCATTGTATTGTTTTACTTTACTTTATTATCTTATTTACTTTATTTTTATATTTCCCTCGGCACCGTTGCAAAAGAAGGATTATTTCCCTCAATGTGTTTTCCGGGGTTGAATAAACTAAAATGAAAAAATGAAAACGATCATTTTATTCTAAATTGCGTGCGTGCGTGCGTGTGTGTGAGCGACAGACCACGTCACCATGACGAAGTCTGCTATAAAAAGGCGGCAGGTGGAGAGAGACGTAACCAAAGGTGTCCACATCCACCTTGTCATCATCCACAACAAAGGAAAAACGACACAAACAAACACACGACAGAACACAAAGGGAAGTTTTCATCTGACGCCTCGCGCCTGCCCTTCCTGGCGCCGGCGGCTTTTCTTAGCTCGTGCAGAGCAGCACGTGCGGGGTACAGCCGTTTGCGCTGTTTCTGCATGAGCTAAGACAACCCGCACCACGTGCTGCTGCTGCTGCTGATGCTCGGGGGAGATATGGGGAGGTCGCGCGGGGGCGTGCGCGGGGAGCGCTGATGTTTTTGTATGATGATGTTTCACCGTGGGGACAGGGGGCCACGGTGATACATCCCCATAGATGCGCCGTACAAAAACCTCCCGCCGTTCACACGCACTGTGCCACCGCACAACCCGCTGCATCTCAACGAAAAAAACCAACAATGGAGGTAAAGTCGACGCCATGGCTTCCCGGGTGCTTCTCTATACAAACCATGAGGAACATTGAAGACGTTAAAATAGATTTTGTTCCGGTTTTTCTGATGCCAATCGATTCCATTTGTGTGCGTAATTCGCCCTAGTTGATCAAACTTCGCAGCACGCATGCGTGTTTCGTCCATACACCAAATACATCTCGGGATGTGGTGTCTACCTTGGGGATGAATTCGGAAAGTTTGATGGCTTTTTGGTACAAGAGCAGACCAGTGTGACACTGGAAACGAGGCCTACTTTGGAAAAGGGACGAAACTCACGGTCCTGGGCAAGTCCACGCTCAAAATCCATCGCTATGACCAGCTGACAACAAGCGTTTGGCCGCGAATAGTGCCGAGTCGTTCTAAGACAGACCGATCTGGGAGATCTGGGTTTTGGGAAGAATCGATAACACTGTGACCAACACTGAACCAGCCTTCTTTGGCAAAGGAACCAAGCTGACCGTCTTAGGTAAATATTCCGTTCTCTAAATATGAAATGTAGGCTAGAGACTGACACTTTCTACAGCCTCGGCATGAAAACCGTATGCCAGTATTCGATATAGTGTGAGTATCGCGTTTGGGGAAAGTTTGAGCAGATTATACCTGCCATTTCTGCACTGTGATGATTCAAGTGAAGCATATTTCGGAAAAGGAACCAAGCTGACCGTTTTGGGTAAGAGAATGATAAAGAAAAGATGTACAACTTAAGATACATAGGTAAAATGTAAAGGGTAGTAGTCAAATAACTCTAGTAGTTGTCCTGCTTCGTACGGTACCTACTTATTGCCATTAAGCTGGTGCACTGTGCCAATTATGAGGCCTATTTCGGCCAGGGAACAAAACTCACTGTTCTGGGTAAGTCCTAACGTTATTTCAGTTTTCGTTATGCATTGAATGCACTTGACCTGTGAATGAAACATTTACCTTGTGTGAGTCTGGTTAACTAATCTGTGGAAATAATGTGTTAGTAGGCCTGTCTCTATAAAGAAAAGGGGTAGGATCGCTTTAGAGCAGATATCTCAGGAGAAGGGGTTAAAGGCATTAAAACAGTGAGCCCAGCTGGGTCTTGGGTTTATTGGTTGTTCTTGTGCACTGTGCCAGTGGATTTAACGAGGCACACTTTGGTGGAGGAACCAGGTTAACGGTCATAGGTGAGACATCTAATGTTGTTTTTTACTTGATTGAAATAGATAGATTAACCTGAAACGTGCAAATTAGAAGTTCAACGGACTCCCCAACCTTTTCGGTCGGATAGTGCGTCAAGCCAAAGGCAAACTGCCAAGTTTTCAAATGAAAGAAAGACCATTTTTTTATGACTTAAATAAAATAAAATGAAATAACCAATTCATTCATTAATATATGCGGAGGGTTGAGACTCGACGTTAGTGTGTAAAGCGTTCACTTGAACGCATAGCGATAAGAATTAATAAACTAGCCTACTAAAGGAGAGGGTTCTCCCGTTCGAGGTGGAGGTGAGGTGGAGCCGGTGATGTGGAGGCAAGGTGGAGACAGGGTTATGTTACGGTGGAAATCCTCTGTGCTCATACACGGAAGCCTACTTTGGAGCTGGAACGAAATTAACCGTTTTAGGTAAGAAATGTGTCCTCCAAAGCTCTTTATCTCGTAGGAGTCATGGTGTAGACGTTTTGTTCATCGGTAGGCTACGATTAAAAAAAATATCTAATCAAATATTTAAAAAAATAATTCATTGTTTATGTGTAAAGAATGTTCGAAAACGGTGAGTTAGGATTCGGATTCATAAAAGGAAAATCTCAATCCAAGCGGTGTGTTGGCCCAGTGCCCTGAGAACACGGACTTGGAGTCAGTTTTATCCGCTCCCAGACTGTAAAGGCTGTGGCGGTGCATGTTGGCCCGGTGCCCGGAGAACAACAAGTTTTAACCGCTCAGTGAGCGGCTGTGCTCCCAGTCCGAGGCATACTTCGGAAAGGGGACAAAACTCACCGTTTTAGGTAAGGATATACGCAGTAAAATTATCGTAATTCATATTAATTCTCTAATGGCGCATGTTAAATACATGTAAATATATATATAAAGGAGAAATACGTCCACCAAGACCATTTTGGTGGTTAAAAGTCGTATTCGTGATGAAGTGTGTTGTGTAGGTCTACACAACCAGGTTAAATGTTTTAAATAAACTGTACAATGTTTCTACTGTAGGCTAGGCTACACAACCATTAAAGTGGTAGTTTGATTGATTCGCATGGCCTGGTTGTTCTGTAACTGAACTCCGAGCCTGCTGTCTGGTAGAGGCACACGACTCACTTTACTAGGTAAGGAATAACTTGTTTGCAGAGACAGCATTATGTTGGTTAGTATTGACAAAAACAATGGAGGGAAAAGCAATAATTTAAATGAAGAAACAAAGTTAATATTTACTAATAGCAAAATTAATATAAGTGTTTTCATGATATATAAATGAGAAATTAATAATAGATAGGTAATATAGCTAATTGTCTTTTTAACAAGCAGCAAAAGCGAACACTGTCTTTGCTTAGTAAGGCTAATAGTCATTTAGCAAAAAAGTGTTGGTCTAAATTAAGGACGTGTTAATATTGCAAAAAAAAGGTTCTAATGAAAAAGCTAATTAACTAAAAAATATGTAACAGATTACAATGGGATAAAGTGTAACGTAACAATTGTTAAAGCTTGGCACTTGGTTCTATGAACATCCTTACTGTACCGACAGCAATATATTGTTGTTTTTCTTTCTTCTGACAAATGCAATTATTGTAAGTCTCTTTGGATAAATACGTCTGCTAAATGCCCTAAATGTAAATGTAACGAATCACACACACAGTGGCCTCGCTCTGTTAACATCCGACTTGGGTCCCCTGCCACAATTAGGCTCCTTAATCCACCTAATGTACACCAACGTACCACGTTTATCGGCCAGGGCCGGTCCCACATGCAGGCCCCACCAGGGTGTACATGTCATGTGCACAATCATAACTAGTATGGGAGGCAAGTCGGTCAAAGGAAAGCGGAGGCTGGTCACCCCGCATGTCAGACGGTCTGACGGCGTCCCTCTGTCCCCATAGAACCGTTGTGTAACGTCTCCCCGCCCACGGTGGTGGTCCTGCCGCCCTCTGAGAAGGAGTGCCGTGACCGGAAGGAGCAGCTGAAGAAGACCCTGGTGTGCGTGGCGTCAGGCTTCTACCCGGACCACGTCGGCGTGTCCTGGACTGTGAACGGCCAGTCGGTCACTAAGGGCGTGGCCAGTGACCACCCCGCCCTGCGTGTGGGCGACAAATACCAGATCACCAGCCGGCTCCGGGTGGAGGCCCGGGAGTGGTACACAGGGGGCAACATCTTCACCTGCAATGTCAGCTTCTTCAACGGGACAGACACCTTCAACACCTCGGCCGAGGTTTATGGGGGCGGTGATGGTACAGCACCCAGAATGACCCTTAGGAGTCCATTACAACAGAACTGGTTTATGGGGTCACAGTAGCACTACTGAACGTGAATGACCCTTAGGAGTCCCGTACCATATATTTGTATAGAATATATAGACTAATTGGACTTCACATTGGATAAAGGGGTCTCCTTAATGACTGAACAGTCAATAAAAAGTATAACACTACTTTATTATAGTAAGTTATTATAGTATAACACTTTGTTAAGGAGCAGTAGCCGCTACGACATCTAGCTTTAGGAGAGCCACAGCTGATTGTCAGCTGACGAACAAACGTTGATTTGATTGGTAGGAAACCAGTGTAATAATACGTGTTCCACTCCATCTTTCCAGTCAATGGGACCCAGACGGACGCCATGACCAGAGGTACCAGTTCTGACTCCCAGTAAAACCACACAGCACTAACTTACAGAAAGGACCCATGTACAGGCACTTACTTTACCTGTATAGGCTCCTGTTGTATACGGTCACTCAGACTGAAAATATACTACATATCTTAAATTACTTATTATTTGTGAACATCCTGTATATATCCATACATATCTTTTATTCAATGTTAATCCGGTATATTTAATATTTACTTTCCACATTTACTGTAGTTTTCACTTCATCCCAACTGTGTCTCAACAGAACAGTACCGGAACCTAAACCCCAACACGCTGTTAATTTGAAGTTCTGCTTTGTTTTGCCCACAGAGGAATTCGTTAAGGTCACCCAGACGGCCAAACTGTCCTACATCGTAATGATCGTCAAGAACATCGTCTACGGAGTCTTTGTCACGATACTGGCTTGGAAACTCGGCATCGGACGATCGCACGCTACGGTACGTTTTACGTGCGACACAAAGCTAGCATGTAGCAATGATGTGGTTATGAAAACAAGTGTTTTGGGTTTACAATGCTGTGGCACATATTTCATAAAGGCTAGAGCATGTTGACTTGGAAAATCTGGTTTGTCCAAATAGTTTGTAGGTAAGTCTGTTTAGCATCTCTACTTCAAACCCTCGCTACACAATTGGTTACACTGTGAGTTGCCATTTGCCACTTTACATTTACACTTATGATAGCAAGACACATATATATATACAGTAGATGGCACGCATGAACACACCTTTCTTGTGAATAATGTTACATTTTGTGTCTGACTTGTTTGCACTGTTGAGCTAGCACGATATTCAAGCAGATCAATGTGCCCGTGAAAATAAACGTGAACCTTGAAGCCGCACTCGAGTGAAGGCTGAAGGGGGCGTCTGGTCAGGACGTCCGTGGCTCAACTTGTGTCTTGTCCCGTCTCGTCCCCCAGGCTAAGAAGTGAGACAGCGGCGGTCCAAGGGAGGTGACGGCTCCAGCTGACCATTTTCTCTGTTGTTGCCTTGGTGATGTGAAACATGCCATGCGAGAATATAAACACATTAGGTTGTACTCTGGAGAGCCACGCTGTGTTCTACATCCAGGCATCAGCCCGCTTCGTCTCAGTTTCTCATCACTTTGAAGATCGCTGATGAAATGATTGGGACGCTAAAATAATTATAAGGATATTTAATAATGATAATAATTTTTGCTTTTGTTCTTGCGTGATTTGTGTTTGTTTTCATAAAACCCAATGTTTCTTTCTGTAATAAAGTCGATTAGGTTGAAATGGTTGTGGTTTTGTTCTCGCTAGTTTGTAATAAAAGTTGATGAGAGAATTAACTAAAGTTATTGCGTTGAGTTAATCATGTAGATTTATATATTCTACTAGTATAAGACAAAGCTCTATGCTAAAGGTCTATGCTAAAGGTCAATGAAAACAGAAGAAAGTAGTAAATTATACTTGATGTAGTTCATAATCCTTAATCTCTTAAATGTCTGACATTTAAGAGATTTAGGATTGGGTAAGATTCAAAGAAGAGGGATATTTATGTACTGTAATATATATGTTTGACAGGCTGATGTAGGCCTACTAAATCACCCAAAACACTTTCTCAAAACCCAAAACACTCCAACCAGTTAATTATTATAAACACATCTCAATTATCTCAAGGGTTGGTCCACCAGACGCCTTACTACGTACCAAGACATACACAATCATCAGCAACATAGAAAATGATCAACAAAACACATCAGAGAACCACAAATGCTCTTGTATCCAGAGCGAGAGAGCCAGCAGAAGAGGAGCTGATGATGGAGGAGGAGGAGAAGGAGGTGATACAGGATGTGGTGCCCCACATCCTCCTTACAAGCGAGAAATGTCAAAGTTCGGCAGCTTCCTGCCTCCCCACCACGACCCAGACACCTGCCGCCTGCTCGTGCAAAACGGCCTGCAGTCGGGCGGAGAATTTTCCACGGGGGGGTGACGGTTGCCGGGGGTGACGGGGGCGTGTGTGTGAGTGCGCAGTGCGGCGGGCGTCTGGCTGGTGTTTGGAGGCAGCTGCTTGCCTCTGTTTCCGGTGCAGTCGTTTGCATTTTGCAAAAGAGCTTCTGAGGTGAAGACCTGAATATGAAAACCTGTTGTGCAACTGCTACATGACGAAAGTCAACTACAGGTGACGGGAAAGGTAACCTCCTAAAAAGCATAAGGTTTAGTGCTTTCATTCACCACTGTGAAAGCTGAAGTCAATGTGAGTGCTCAAACTAAACAAAAGAAACGCGTACAAAACTATCTCCATCTGCCGGCACTGTTGCAATACTCAAAGTCAACTGTTCTTCATCATTTAGAAGTCTATTCCCTGTTTTCACTTGTGTTTATGCTTTGAAAATCCATAATTCACATGTAAGCATTAGCACACTCAGGAATGCACTTGAATGTATATTGAGAGTATTTCAAATGGAATACAATGAATCAATCACACTTACCACATTAACTTAATTAATCTGAATAAAACATACAGCGCCCTCTTTAAAATACCAATGCTTTGAAAAGTGTGATAAACCTCTACTGAACAGATAGAGGTTCAGTAGAGGGGCGACAGTGAGAAGGAAGGTTGTCCATAACATGTATTCGTCTTCAAATACACTCTGAACAGAGTTTATGGCGGAGAATAGGGGTTCCCAAAGTGGGGGTCGCGACCCTCTTTAAAATACCAATGCTTTGAAAAGCGCCCACTTTAAAATACCAATGCTTTGAAAAGCGCCCACTTTAAAATACCAATGCTTTGAAAAGTGTGATAAACCTCTACTGAACAGATGGGGCGACAGTGAGAAGGAAGACTGTCCATAACATGTACTCGTCTTCAAATACACTCTGAACAGAGTTTATGGCGTAGAATAGGGGTTCCCAAAGTGGGGTTCGCGAGACGCTGAGAGGTGGGTCGCGGAATGATTTCCATAAATCACATAAATAGAAAATACAGAAAAATTCTCCCATGGTTGTAAAAATTATGAAACAAACATGGTAGTTAAAATACAGATTTTCCTCCTGAGGTGATTACGACAGATTAACGATAGCATCATTTGCAGGTGTCAGGTCAGTCACCACCTGACTGACCCTGACTGGTTAACAAGGCTAGCGTATGTCTTTCATTTTTGACAGACTGAATGGACTTAACCTGTCATTGCAAGGTGAAAACACAAGCATCATGTCAATGAGTGATAAAAGTGTGTTCACATTGTGAAGATGTCTATAACTACCCACCTTCTAGCCCTCCTGGAACACTTTGACAACTATTTCCCTGAGAAAACGGCTCCGGAACAATATGACTGGATAAAATCACCATTCAGTCATCTGTCAGCCGTCATGGAGGACGCACTGATGGAGCTGTCATGTGAACACACTTTAAAGATAGATTTTAATTTTTTTTAGACGCTTGCTAAATTCTGGATTTCGGTCGAGAGGGAATATCCACAGCTGTCCAAGGCCGCGATGGACGTACTGACGCCATTTGGCTCCACATACCTGTGCGAACAAACTTTCTCTGCACTGACATATATTAAAAATAAATACAGATCACGTCTTGTGGAGGATGATCTCCGTGTGGCCGTCTCCACAATTAAACCGAGAATGGACTTGCTGTTTTCCGCGCATAGCGCGCATCCATTTCATTAGATGAGATTAACGATGAAACATAGATGCCAGCAACAATGTACATATGTTTACAACAGTTTGTGGATATTACCCTGACTGAGATATTCTTCTGTTCAAATGGAAATGAAAGTAAAATGTCAAAGTTAAGTTTGCACATGACAGAAATACGGTGCACTCATGTTACATGGATATTATTTTGACTGAGGTATTCTTCTTTTTATCAAACAGTAAATTTCTATATGTAAAATCGTAACAGGCTGCTCTGTTCTTTTGTGTTGTCGTTAAGCCTGTGTTTGGATAAGCCTAGTGCGTATGGCCTGTGCGCACATTTTATTTAATTTTTTCAGTTACATCCGGGGATAGTGGGAGTTGCCAGTCTCTGGCACCGTTATTTTGGGGGCTGCGGGTTGAAATGTTTGGGAACCCATGGCGTAGATGATGTAGTTTTCTGCTGACTGAATTTCAGGTTTCAGTCAGTTTTCGACTCATTTTGAGGTTCTCAGCTACATCAACATCTTCATAATTCTAATTTGGTTCTTTTAAATCCTTTTCAAGGTCTTTACGCCGTCCAAATTTCAAAGTTCATGCTCGAAATGCAATGTTATCTTCCTAGTTTCTCAAGGCTCCCCTTCCACCGCCACCTGACCCCAGATGCACCCCCCCTCACCATCTCTAGCCCCCCCCATCTGACCTGGAGTGACCTTTACCATCTACTTATGAAGACATGACTTCACCAGGCCCTCATCGCTACGCTGATCCCTTGTTTTGTGTAAACCCAACCCCGTCTCAGCGTCTCTACGGAGCCACGCCTGCTGTCCCACCGCTGGTCGGACCGCAACCTTTGACCTCTGACCTCCGACCCTAGTGAGCGGTACCTTCAGTCTTTTCAATGGGTTCATGTGAAGGCAGCGTCCCCCCCCCAGAGGTAAGCAGCATCCTGGGGGTCCTGGGGGGGGGGGGGGGCACAGGGGTTGGAACACAGGTAGATGTCTGAGTTTACCTGAGACAGACAGGCAGGTATCTGAAAAACTCAGAAGCACTAAAGCTTTATTAGGTCTGGCCCATATGAACATAAACAAATATCTACATTTTGGCCCAAAAATAGATATTTTGACAATATTGATGGGATGGTTATTTATATAATAACCATCCCATCAATATTTATATATTTATATAAATATTTATAGAATGAGATTTTTGATTGATAATCATCAGTAAGGATGATTTAATGACTAAGTGGGTAAAGGTATGTCAAAGTCAGCTAAAACAGTCTAGTAGGTTCATAAAGTCACTTTACTGTAATTAAGCGTTCAAAACCAGGAAAAGACTACACTTATGCCATGTCTCAATGAGCAGATTTTTATCGTATTGAATATTTAGCTCAGCACTAACATGGGGTTTCACTTCGTTCACTAAGGCAGGTGATGAAACTGAGAAAGATAGATGGGACAGAGACCACCGATACCGGGTTCACTGGATCAAAAGCTGCCCTCTGCTGGCGGGACAGACAAACTGCATCTAAGCTCAGATAATATTTGTTTTTGCTGTGAAGCGATCCGGGGACCACCCAAGATTTTTGAAGTTAAGAGCGGGCAACATCACAGACAAACCTTTATTAGTTCATTGTAACATGACAAACAGAGGTGACAATAGAGGGACCCAGATGGCGACAGCCACACTGAGGTAGTGGCAGATTTACGGACCAACACAAAAATGGTAGTAGTAGTAGAAAGTAGCAAAAAGTCCCAAGAAGCAGAGAAAAGTGTCCAACAAGGTTTGCCGTAAAGCGATCAGGGGACCACCCGAGATTGCGACAGGTGAAGAAACTAAGAAAGATAGACAGGACAGAGACCACCGATTCTGGTTTCAGTGTATCAAAAGCTGCCCTCTGTTGGCGGGGCAGACAAACTGCATCTAAGCTCAGATAATATTTGTTTTTTCTGTGAAGCGATCCGGGGACCACCCAAGATTTTTGAAGTTAAGAAAGGGCAACAAATTAAAAGTATCCCATGGAGGCGAATGTGAGTGCACATTGAGCTTCAAGTAGTGAAACAGGTATATTTCTACGAGAAATGGCAAGTAAGAAATGGAGGTTATAATAATCCTCATGAGGCCGGGAGCCTGGGAGGAAACACGCTGAGACTTCATCGGTGTAGTAAACACACGCGGTCATCTTTAAACATGTGGGGGTGTAGCTCCATCGCTACGCCCTTGGGCCCCGGGCTCCGTCAGGGCAGGGGCCCCCGTGGACGACGGCTACGCCAGCGAGCCAGAGGTGGAGGTAAGGGGGGAGGCCGGGGAAGGAGGAGGCGGGAGAGGGGGGAGGCGGGGGTGAAGCCACGCCCCCAGGACCGCGGTGGAAGGTGGAGGTCTCACACGGTGGAGGGTGGGGGTCTCACACAGTGGAGGGTGGGGGTCTCACACAGTGGAGGGTGGGGGTCTCACACGGTGGAGGGTGGGGGTCTCACACAGTGGAGGGTGGGGGGTCTCACACAGTGGGGGGTGGGGGTCTCACACAGTGGAGGGTGGGGGGTCTCACACAGTGGGGGGTGGGGGTCTCACACAGTGGAGGGTGGGGGGTCTCACACAGTGGGGGGTGGGGGTCTCACACAGTGGAGGGTGGGGGGTCTCACTCAGTGGAGGGTGGGGAGTCTCACACAGTGGGGGGTGGGGGTCTCACTCAGTGGCGGGTGGGGGTCTCACACAGTGGAGGGTGGGGGGTCTCACTCAGTGGAGGGTGGGGAGTCTCACTCAGTGGAGGGTGGGGGTCTCACTCAGTGGAGGGTGGGGGGTCTCACTCAGTGGAGGGTGGGGGTCTCACTCAGTGGAGGGTGGGGGGTCTCACTCAGTGGAGGGTGGGGGTGTCACCTCGCTGCCGGGCCGGCGCTCTGCGCCGCGGTCCCGAAGGTGGGCCGACGGGGGCGCGTGGGAGGCGGCGTTGCCCCCCTGCCGGGCGACCCCGGCCTTTCCCGGGGCCGTGAAGACCCCCCATGTCGCGGTGAACCAAGTGTGGGCCGTCGAACCATGAAACTGATGGGAGTTCAGTGGGTAAATTGCGATTTTCTTAACTGAAACTATTTTCATTTCTACTACAATAATCGAAAATGTATATAATTATTCTGATATTTACAATTATTCATATGCACATGGACAATTTATTGTGTCATTGCCGAACGCTTATTAAATAGTAGCGGTTGCCAGATGTTACCCAACCACACAGTTGGTGTGGTTGGTAGATTTGATCTCAATCAGTTTGTGACCCAGGAGAGCAATGTGCCAATTCCCCCCTGTGCCTCCACCAAGACATTGGTATACCAGCCTCAGAACTCATCAGGAAACCTGGGGACAGTGCAGAGACTACAAACGTGATGCTGTGAAAGTGACCTCCAACGTAGAAAGGGTGTTTATAGAGGACTTTACGTTGTCGGGGGATCCCAGTGGGGAGACACTCATGAACAGCTCTCTCCTGATTCGTCTGAAAGACCGTGAGACTAGAGGCTTGTATTACTGTGCTGCTAGATGAGCACGTCAACACACACCCACCACTATTCTTCCAATGTCACCACCATCAGTGCTGTACGGTTGGAAGAGTTGATGGCATCACCTCCTCTCTTCTAACAATTTACATAAAATGGCTCCTCCCACGTGGGGGTTCCGACATGGTTGTGAGATGGAAACAGGAGCGACTGCCATCAAAACGATACAAGTTGAAAGGTTATCGCAAGTAGGAAATGTACTTGATAGGGCTCTGTTTATAAGATGAGAGTTCCAAGCTAGCTAGCATTGACTGATCAAAGTGAGACAAATATGTCGGCAATCACATTTCTTGCCCTAATATTTACTACAGTTGTCTCAGGTAGGGCTACTATCCTTTACTATGGCTACTGGATAACATAATATTCTACAATGTTATGTTTTCTAATTTTCTTCTAAAACTGAAACCGATCTTTCAGGGTTAGCAATCTAATTTAATATTACTGACTCTAGGTAAAAAAATCTCCAGTTGGAAAACTGTTTCTACGATAATTTGATCTTCGGTTCTTCTCTTCTCCCTAGGTGCAACCCCTAGCAACCAGGTTCACCAAACTCCGCCTGATATGGTTGTGGCTATTAAGTCAGGAGCAACAGTCACGCTGAACTGCTCCCACAGCATTGAGAACTACAACACAATCCTCTGGTACAAGCAACAATGCAACAATAAACAGCTGAAGTTACTAGGGTACATATACTCGACGTTTGCAACTCCTGAAATGGGAATGGATGGTGAAATGAGTGGGAGCGCTGGACAACACCAAACTGCCAGGTTAACGATACAGAACATCAGCGTGGAGAGCAGCGCTGTGTATTTCTGTGCTGCTAGTATCCACAATGCAGCGTATTAGGGGTTCACCGTACAATAACTCCTCATCTAATAATTCATCTGATTAACCTCCCTGCACCTGCAGCAACCTCATCTCAGCATCAGCTGGATCTTACCCTTCTTTTGGAGTCAAAAAACACAACCTTTGGTTCTCTACAGGAGACTCTCCATTCTAGAGCAAAGTGACTAAACCCACATGGTTAGGTTATCCGTGTCAGATAAACAACATGACATGACACATTATTAGGGGTGTAACGGTACACAAAAGTCATGGTTAGGTACGTACCTCGGTTTTGAAGTCATGGATGGTATTGGGCGGTACAGTTCATAGTTAAGGGGAACATTTTAAAAAACAGTTTTTCTGTCAACAACGGAGAATGGCTCTGGTTCAGCAGCAATGAAAACACCAATAGACTTGGTTATGGCATTTGCAGTTCTGAATTTCCAGACAGGGGTTGTTGAAATAATTTCGTGAGCTGTGTTTGCAAAGCTCGCTTTTTTATTTCACAGCAACGGTGATACTAAACACCCGGATAGTGCCTTTTCAAATGCTACGCATGTTAAAGTGCCATACGTAGACACGGAGAGCCTGTCGGAGACCCTCTCCGTAGCTTACGTGCGCATCCAATATTTTTTACCTATACGTCGACGCAACGGAGACGGCATGGGCTGTGATTGGTCCTCTAACGAAATCATTTCCGGAATCACTTCCCCGGTTTGACTTTGCACCTTATTTGCTTTGTACATTGTTTAATTTGCACATTAAGGACAAATAAAACACCAAATAGGATTTGAAAGCTTTGGAAGTTTATCTAAAACACAATTTTTTATTCGTCGTTGTTTTCGAGCAATCATGTGCTGTATTTCTTTCCAGTGCAATCTTGCTTCTCATCAAAACTCTCGCAACCCATGATGGGTCCTCAGCTGTAAACCATTCAAAAAGCTCAAAAAAAACGATAAGAAAAGCTAATACAAACATACCAAGCACTTGGGGGGAGTTCTTTAGTTGTTTTGTGTTTGAGTCAGAACAAATGTCACCACCATCAGTGCTGTACGGTTGGAAGACTTGATGGCATCACCTCCTCTCTTCTAACAATTTACATAAAATAGCTCCTCCCACATGGGGGTTCCGATATGGTTGTGGGATGGAAATAGGAGCCACTGCCATCAAAACGATGCAAGTTGAAAGGTTATCGCACGTAGGAAATGTAATTGATAGGGCTTTGTTCATAAGATGAGAGTCCAACGCTAGCTAGCCTTGAATGATCACAGTGAGACAACTATGTCGGTGATCACATTGCTTGCGCTTATATTTACGTTTACAGTTGTCTCAGGTAGGGCTACTATCCTTTACTATGGCTACTGGATAGCATAACATTGTACAATGTTATGTTTTTGAATTTTCTTCCAAAACTGATCTTCGGTTCTTCTCTTCTCCCAAGGTGCATCCCTTAGCGACCAGGTTCACCAATCTCCACCTGAGATGGTTGTGGCTATTAAGTCAGGAGCAAAAGTCACGCTGAACTGCTCCCACAGCATTGAGAACTACGAAGTAATCCTCTGGTACAAACAGCAACGCAACGATAAACAGCTCCAGTTACTAGGGTACATATACTCGGAAAATGCAAATCCCGAAAAGGGAATGCATGTTGAAATGAGTGGGAGTGCTTATCGCAACCAAACTGCCAGGTTAACGATACTGAACATCAGCCCGGAGAGCAGCGCCGTGTATTTCTGTGCTGCTAGATTCCACAATGCAGCAAATTAGGGATTCACCGTACAATAACTACTCGTCTGATAATTCATCTGATTAACCTCCCTGCACCTGCAGCAGCCTCATCTCAGCTGGATCTTACCCTTCATTTTGTGCCAAAAAAAAAAAACCTTCGATTCACTACAGGAGACTCCATTCTAGAGCAAAGTGACTAAAGTCACATAGTTAGGTTATCTGTGTAATATAAACAACATAACATGATACATTATTATTCATAACGTTACTGACCAAGCTGCTGCCTGAAAGAATATTTTGCTGTGTGTGTGTGTGTGTGTGTGTGTGTGTGTGTGTGT
Organism: Gadus morhua; assembly: GCF_902167405.1. Lineage (NCBI taxonomy): Eukaryota > Metazoa > Chordata > Actinopteri > Gadiformes > Gadidae > Gadus > Gadus morhua. The sequence goes on from NC_044052.1 coordinate 18,381,857, forward strand.
GTGTGTGTGTGTGTGTGTGTGTGTGTGTGTGTGTGTGTGTGTGTGTGTGTGTGTGTGTGTGTGTGTGTTGAGACAATACTGGATTTTCTACAATTCCTTAAAAAATAAGGATATTCTATGCCATTTTCATACCACAGGGAAAACTTAACTCAACAATGAGGGCATATAATTTTTTATTTTTTGAGTTTAAGCTATTTCTGAGTTTCTTTCTGAAAATAACAGACCAAAAGCAAATAGAGCATACCTCCACAACTGCAAGGGCTGTAATATGTTATCTTGGAGTCATAATAAAGTTTGTTCTTTAGGTGAAATAATCAACGTGGGTACTACTTGGTTAGAGTGATTGAACATAGACCAGATGTTGAATATTTAATTTCCCCCTGAAATAGATTTCATATTTTCGATTGAAATTAGGGGTGTGCATGGGTACACGTGTAACCGGTTAGTAAATCATAACCGTTAATAAAAAAATAAAAAAAATTACCGCGCCATTGTTTCAATGGGAATCGCGACGGTCCATACTCTGAACATAGTTTACATATATATAATTCGAAATTCGTCCCAGCCTTTAGACCACAGATACTCTAGGGTCTATAGCATATAACCGCGTTGTCTGATTACAGTTTCATTCATTTTTCACGATTAACCAGCTCTCGTTTTGAAGAATAATCACTGCGCCATTCGTTTCAATGGGAATAGCGACGGTCTATACTTTCCACATAAAGTGTACATATTTATAAATTGAAATTCGTCCAAGCCTTTATGCCACAGATACTATAGGGTCTACAGAATATAACCACGTTTTCTGATTACAGTTTAATGAAACAGTAAGCTGACAACATCCTAATTAACACCGCAACTGCAAATTAACCACACGGAGATAACCATGGCAACCGGTCAAACAAATTTTCTTTTTGCGATCATTCTGCATGCGCATCCGCCGTGTTGATAAACAAATAATCCCCCTATAGCGCGACTGCGGTCCACTTAAGAAAATAAATAATATTTCATTAATTAAATTAAAAACGGTTAAACAAAAAAAAGGGGTTGTGTAACCGTTTACAATTTTTTGTAACCGTTCACACCCCTAATTGAAATACCACCATTTGCATTATCAGTTAGCAGCCCTTTAGTGCTAAAGGGCCATAGCATAACATCTGATGAGTACCTGGGTCAATAATTGATGCCAATAAAGTGAAGTAGAGCAAAGATTTTGGTAGAGAAAGGTTCAGGCGAAGTCTCAAAAAATCCAATGCCAACCAATGCGAAACTGAAACATATACAACCTTCATGAGATACAAACAAGTCGATAACCCGAGGACCCAAAGTACAATTTGGACACTTAACCCCTCAATTGAAAGGTAAGGGAAAATATAATTGAATGAGACCAAGCCAAACAATCACAAATACACCATATGGCCACCAGATGGCAGTAAATTATATCTGTTCTGATTGAAGGCAATTTACCGAGATCCTCAGATACCATCTTAGCCCTTGATAAAAAACACCATGTTTAGTTGCAAAATAGGTCACAGACACTGGATTATCTGCTTATGGCGTTTCATGCGATCAAACACAACTTTGAGGACAAAAACAACAAAGGTAAGACATTTTTTTGGACTTGATTTGTAATTTGTGAGCAACAGGGTGATATGGTTTGGAAGGCGGAGAATAATGATTGAAATTGTTTAAATTATTCAGTACAAATATGTATAGAAAAATCGATATTTATGACGAGTTTCGAGAATTCATATGATACACGTGCCCAACAAACGAAGAAACTGATCGGAGTTCAGTGGGTGAATTGCGATGTTCGTGACTGAAACTATTTTAATTTCTACTACAATAATCTAAATTTATATAATTATTCTGATAATTACAATTGCTAGTGTACACATGGCCAATATATTGTGTCACTGCTGAATGCTTTTCAAAAAGTTGCGGTTGCCAGATGTTACCCACCATACAGTTTTGATCTTGTTATTGGTATATTTGATCTCAATCAGTTTGTGACCGAGGAGAGCAATCTGCCAATTCCCTCCTGTATCTCTTCCAACACATGGTATACCAGCCTATCAGTGTCTTGTGACATCACTTCCTGCTCTGCCTCGCGCAACTATTGGCTTCATTAGTGTCACTGGCCAGAATCAGTTTAAATAATGAGATTATTTTGTGTATTTTACCTCACAAGTGATAACTAGAAACTAGAATCATAAAAAAATAAGCGTAAGGATGGCATTTCCCATGATGGGTATGAACTGTATTCTATACATGATTCCATGTTTGATTGTTTGTGAAAAGTGGTTCATAATACTAACCTCTTCTTGTTTTTCCCCAGGGTTGTCTCTGGGTATTGAAGTCCATCAGACACCCTCAGAACTCATCAGGAAACCTGGGGACAGTGCATACATATCTGCATGCACTGGGAAACCGACTACAAAGTGATGCTGTGATACCAGCAGTCTGATGGAAAGAGACCTCTGATCGGACATGTGAATTACAAAACCTCCAACGTAGAAAGTGTGTTTATAGAGGACTTTACACTGTCGGGGGATCCCAGTGGGGAGACAGTCATGAACAGCTCTCTTCTGGTTCGCCTGTATTACTGTACTGCTAGATTAGCACATCATCCCACACCCACCACTATTCTTCACAAACACAACAGTGTTTGGTTCTTATCAGCGGCGGTTTGGAATGAAAAGCTCAACTAAGTGGTCCCCCGGCCACCTGCGTTTGAGGTCGAGGACGATCTTTTATTCGTCGTTGTTTTCGACCAATCATGTGCTGTATTTCTTTCCAGTGCAATTTTGCTGCTCATCAAAACTCTCTCAACCCATGATGGGTCGGTCCTCAGCTGCAAACCATTCAAAAAGATCATAAAACACTATAAGGAAAGCTAATAAAAACATACCAAGCACTTGGAAGTGTTCTTAAGCTGTTTTGTGTTTGAGTCTACACCAATTGTCACCACCATCAGTACTGTACGGTTAGAAGAGTTGTTGGCATCACCTCCTCTCTTCTAACAACTTACATAAAATGGCTCCTCCCACCTGGGGGTTCCGGTATGGTTGTGAGATGGAAATAGGAGCCACTTCAATCAGAATGATGCATAGGTTATGTACTCAATATGGGTGTGTTTAAAGGACGACCATTACAAGCTAGCTAGCGTTGACTTATCACATCCAGACATGTTGACAATCACCTTCCTCGCGCTACTGATAACATTAAACGATGTCTCAGGTACTGTCCTTACATTTTGTCTGACTTTTCATTATTGTTGTACATTATACTATTACGTCAGAATTACGTCCCAAAACTAAAACCGATCTTCCCAGGGATAGCAACCACATTTCACTATATTACTGACTGGTTTCACTGTCACAGTCACAATTACCCTAGTTGTAAAAGTGTATTTTTGGTAATCTGATATTTGGTTCTTGATTTCTCTGAAGGTGCATCTCTTAGCGACCAGGTTCACCAGACTCCACCTGAGATCGTTGTGGCCATCGAGTCAGGACCAACGGTCACGCTGGAATGCTCTCACAGCATTAAGAACTACGACCAAATCCTCTGGTACAAACAGCTACGCAACGATAAAAAGCTGGTGTTCCTAGGGTATATATCCAGTACTACTAAGTTTCCCGAAGCAGGCGTCATAATGAGTGGGAGTGCTGATCAAGACCAAACCGTCGAGTTAAGGATACAGGACATCAGCGTGGAGAGCAGTGCTGTGTATTTCTGTGCAGCTAGTATCCACAATGCAGCGTATTAGGGGTTCACCGTACAATAACTCCTCGTCTAATAATTCATCTGATTAACCTCCCTGCACCTGCAGCAACTGCTTTGGCATCAGTTGGATCTCCGCTTTCATTTAGTGCCAAAAACAAAACCTTTGGTTCACTATGGGAAATGCTTCAGTCTGGAGCCAAGTGACTAAACCCACATGACTAGCTTGTCTTTGTGATGTAAACAACATCATATGAGATGATAATATTCATGATCTTTGTAACCAAAGTACTACCAAAAACAATATTTTGCCATCATATTTTGTGTATGAGTGCGTTGCCAAATGCCATTCATGTCTTTCCTCTAGATGGAGTAAATGTTAAACAAACAACATATTGCCCCCAGCATAATTTGACAGTAAACTTCAAACATATTCAAATCAAATGTCCCTTTTCTAAACGAGGAAAATAAGAAAATCCATTCATAGAACAAGGTTGGTATAGGCATGTTATTTAAATAATGAACGTGCTCAACGAACCCAGAAACTTAGCAGGCCTCTGATCGGATTTCAGTCGGTGAACCGCAGATATCTGTAATGAAAATATTTCCAAGTCTTTACCAACAATCAGAATCCTTGTAATATTCCGGATATTAATGATAATTGATGCAAATATAGCCTTTATATTTTGTTACTGCCATTTGCTGACATGGTATATTTCTTGATAGAATCAATATCTCCATAACGAAACAGGCAACAAGGGGTAACTCGCCAGTTGTAGTGCTTGGTTTCGGGCCCAGGCTTTGTGCCGTCTGGAGGTCTGCTATAACATAGTAGCACTGCTGGATCAGAGAATAGGTCGGGTTAGGCCCGATATCATATTCTAGGAAGCCTACAGGTAGACTGCAGAAATTGAGGTTGGAAGACTGAGAACTGTGCAACGCCAGCTGATTAGCATCTTGTGATCTTTCCATTTCCTATTAGTGAACCTGCAGCACTAGTGAGCTCAACGCAGACAGAAGGACATTGTAACCCTAGGTACAAGACAGACGGACAGCATGAGAACACTTCTATTCAACATAATTACCATGAACATCATATGGATTAAAGGTATCGTTCACTCGGCTCAATTATGGTGATTCCTCACCAAAGCAATACCCCTTAGTATATGAGGTGTTTCTGGGGGTTGGAGGGGAGAGAAAATAGACTTGGAGTTTGAAATCACATAAGATCAATTCAAAATCAAATGATGGATTTAGTCTAGGTGAAGGCACGCAAGAATATACAAGATACGTTCTCAACTGGGTTAGCCTTAGCCTTCCATAAATTATTATACTTCTTTAAAACTAAAAAACGGGTTGGTTAGACAGAGTTGTCTGTGAAGTATAGCTTCTCCAGTGTGAGGTATAACTTCATGGATCTTCTCATTTGGCAGCGTCCCAACAGCACCAGGTGGACCAGACTCCAGCAGCCGTGCTGGAAGAGCAGAACAGCCGCGGAGTGAACCTGTCCTGCGAGCATCAAATCCCAAACCATTACACCATCCTCTGGTACCAGCGCTCGCAAGGAAGCAACCGGCTGGAGCTCATCGCCACTGTCTATTACAAGCAGCCGACCGTCGAGGCTAACTTTACAGGCTACTTCTCCGTTGACGGGGATGGAGAGAAGTGGTCTAGACTGGAGCTGCTGAAGCCGAGGAGCCCGGAGGACACGGGAGAGTATTACTGTGCAGCAAGAATGCACTGTGATGAAGAACCAACGTACGCTGCTACAAAAACCCTGGAGTTACCACAAGAGAGGGAAAACCCCCCCATCCTTCCTGCTGACGTGTTGAGTGAGCCTGGGGAGGGGAGGAGGGATTTCGACCAATCATGCAGTGTATTTCTTCACAGAGAAATGGTCACTGTCTGCTCAACACCCACCCTCATGATTGGTCCTCTACTGCTAACCAATCAGACATTTCACAAAACACGATGAGACAAAAAATACAAATACCCAGCACTAGGGGGTGTTCTTTAATTTGTTTGTGTTGAAGTTACAATAAAAAAAGAAAATTTAACAGATCAGGGATGACATTTTTAACATTTTGATAGCATTACCTTCTCTCTTCTAAATATTTACACAAAATGTCTCCTCCCACATTTGTCATTTCGGTACGATTGTGAGGTGGAAATAGGAGATACTGTATTCAAATAATTAAGTTTACGGTTGTCTCAGCTTCTTTCCCACGATTTAGTCAGATTTGTCTTCATTACTGTACATACTACATGAGGGATTTTCCTCAACAAAACTGAAAGCGATCTTTTCGGGGTTAGCAATAATTTTTTTCTACATCCAACTGGTTCCAGTCTCTACAAAAAATGTCACCACCATACATTTACATTTACATTTAGGGCATTTAGCAGACACTTTTATCCAAAGTGACTTACAATAAGTACATTCATAAGAAGTGAAACAATATATCGCTGTCTGTGCAGCAAGGATTTTCATAAACCAAGCACAAGTACTAACAATCGCAAGGTTAACCCATTCGCTGTTGCAGTGAGCTAGCTAATGCAGATGCTATACAATTAAGTAGCTACTATGAATAAAAACAACATACAGTAAGTGCGTACATTAAGTGCGTAAATGAGTTGCCAGGACGTACATCATACAATAGTGGGAGGAGGGGACTGGATGGCAAATACAGAGTCTAGGTGAACATCAGTGCTGTACGGTTAGACATTCTGATGGCATCACTTCCTCTCTTCTAAACATTTACACAAAATGGCTCCTCCCACACTTGGGTTCCGGTATGGTTGCGAGATGGAAATAGGAGCCACTGCCATCAAAACGATGCAAGTTGAAAGGTTATCGCACGTAGGAAATGTACTGAATTAGGGTTGTGTTTATTAGGATCAGTCACAAGCTAACTAGCATTGATTGATCACGAGACAAATATGTTGACAATCACATTCCTCGCTCTAACAATTTCATTTACGGTCGTATCAGGTACTTTCCTTAAATGCCATCTTATTTGGCTTCATTGTTGGACATTCTACAATGTTACATTTGTGACTAGTTCTCCACGACTAAAGCAGATCCTCCACATCTGAATACTAATGACTGTATCAGTCCCCACATTTCAATTTTGCCTCTTTGGTTCTTATTTTCTCCATAGGTGCATCTAATAGCGACAAGGTTCACCAAACTCCGCCCGAGATGGTTGTGGCCATTGAGTCAAGAGCAATGGCCCCACTGAAATGCTCCCACAGCATTCAGGACTACAACCGAATACTCTGGTATAAGCAAAAACGCAACGATAAACAGCTCCAGTTCCTGGGGTACATATTATTGGAGGATGCAAAACCCGAAAAAGGAATGGCAATTAGTGGGAGTGCTGAAAAAGATCAAATTGCCATGTTAACGATACAGAACATCAGCATGGAGAGCAGTGCTGTGTATTTCTGTGCTGCTAGTATCCACAATGCAGCGTATTAGGGGTTCACCGTACAATAACTCCTTGTCTAATAATTCATCTGATTAACCTCCCTGCACCTGCAGCAACTGCTATAGCATCAGATGGATCTCCGCTTTCATTTAGTGCCAGAAACACAACATTGAAGAATGTGCGTGTGTGTGCTGGGACCACTTTATCAAGACGGCAACTCCGGTCAGAGAGTAGACGCATACAGTTTTTGTTGTTTATATATCTTCAATAGGCGAATGACATCAATGATGGCTTCAATGAATAATCAAATGAATGAAGGAATGAATAAATAAATGTGAATGGTTTTCTGTAAGACAGTAAGAAAATAGACAAATAATTATTACAAGATTCACATACTAAAGCACCGGGCTTTAGTACTAACAACATCCCATGAATGCTATATAAACATAACTTGCATGAATAGCTTCCACATACACACGTTAACACAGTGCAATATAACAGCCGACAACGGCGCAGCAGTGACGTACACATATGCAATGTCTACACGAGGTGCAGACTTATACACTAGCTGCCCAATTAGTGAGTGAATCAACTAACACAATAGCAGAAGCCAGCTCAAACACACAAAATCAAGGCCACTATATGGAACAGAATTGCGGACTGCATATAACATTTATCCTACATAAATATACGTAAATATACGTCGTTCAGTATTAACTCACTCTTCACGAACGCATTCTCTGTCATGGCGGGTTATGCAATCGCGGAGCAACAAGCTTTGACGTAGCCCCGCTCACCTAGTAAAACTCTAGGACCCTACGGAGCTACCTGGGCTGTCTCAGGTGCCTGAATAGAAATAACAATATACACATTTTATATATATATATACGCAATACGATATGACCAACTAACAGGGACTTTACAACACACAACCTTTGGTTCACTATGGGAAATGCTTCAGTCTGGAGCCAAGTGACTAAACCCACATGGTTAGCCTACTTTGGGACATAAACAACATAATATTACATTATTATTTAAGGAAAGATCTTACTGACCAAACTACTGCCGATAAAGCATTTACCGTAGACCCATTCATTTTTCATTTATTTATTTATTTATTTAAAGGACAGTGCACATTGATCAACATTTCTGTAAATGTGCCAGTGTTAGCCAGCAGGCAAATTTTCAACTGAAGTCCTTTGGCAAGATGTTATACAAGGCACATGGTGGCTGAAAATAAAAATAAAATGGGGTACGTGGGTGTCCTTTCCTTGTATGTCTTTTCTCTAGTTGAAGTAGACGTTTAAGAACAATTTCCACCAGTGTAATTTTAAAGTAAACAATAGATGAAATGTCTCTTTGTAATTGAGAATTCATATCAAACATATCCACAAACCAATGAACCAAGAAACTTAGCAGACCTTTGATCGGATTGCAATTTACCCTACTGAAACCATTTCTACTTCAATCATCAGAATTATTGCGTTAATCGCGATATTTATTGAAGGACACATAGCCTATATACATAATGTTATTGCCTTAAGCTAATGCAATGGTAATGGTTGCCAGATGTTCCCAGGAGACCCAGGAGAGCAATGTGCCAATTCCCTCTCATATCTCTACCGAAACATTGGTATACCAGTGTCTGGGGACATCACTTCCTGCTCCGCCTCACACAACTATTGGCTTCATACACAATGGTTTGCAATACCTTAGCTTCTACTGGATAGCAAAGGGCAGCATCAGTTGAAATGAGACTCCTGTGTATACTTTACTTCACAGGTAATAACTAGAATCAATTGAATAATCCATTAGGAAATATTGTCAACCATTATAATATATGATAATTATGAGATTGATGAACAGATACTATAGGATATTTTATGTCATTTTGCATTATGGGTTTAAACTCTGTACAATATTTCATGTTAGAGCATGTTACTGAAGAGCGGTTCACAATGCTAGTCTCTTCTTGTCTTTCTCCAGGGGTGTCTCTGGGTATTGAAGTCCATCAGACTCCCTCAGAACTCATCAGGAAACCTGGGGACAGTGCAGAGTTGGTCTGTAGGCACGGGGAAACGAACTACAGAGTGATGCTGTGGTACCAGCAATCTGCTGGACAGAGAAACCTCAGTCTGATCGGACACTTGAATTACCAAACCAGCAACATAGAAAGTGCTTTCAAACAGGACTTCTCAATTTCTGGGGATCTCAGCGGGGAGACAACCAAGAACGCCTCTCTTCTGGTTCATCTGAAAGACCCAGAGAGCAGTGGAGTGTATTACTGTGCTGCTAGATTAGCACGTCAACACACACCCAGCGCCACTCATAACAAAAACCCAAAGTAGTGTGGTTCTTATCCGCACTGGTTTGGAATGAAGACCTCATATCAAGTGTTCCCCCGGCCACCTGCGTTGGAGGTTGCTTTTTGCTTCATCACTTTTTGGACCAATCATGTGCTGTATTTCTTAACAGTGCACTCTGTCTGCTCATCAAAACTCTTCCAACCCATGATTGGTCCTCAGCTGCAAACCAATCAAACAGCTCACAAAACTCAATAAGAAAGGATAATAAAAACGTACCAAGCACTAGGGGGAGTTCTTTAGTCGTCTTGTGTTTGAGTCACATAAAAATCATCACCACCATCAGTGCTGTATAGTAAGACATTTTGATGGCATCACTTCCTCTCTTCTAAACATTTGCACCAAATGGCTCCTCCCACATGGGGGTTCCGATATGGTTGCGAGATTAAATAGGAGCCACTGCCATTAAAACAATGAAAGCTGAAAGGTTATTGCACGTAGGAAATTTACTCAATAGGGTTGGGTTGACAGTAAAGGATGTCTCAAGATTGCAGCGACTGATCACGAGACAAATATGATGACAATCACATTCCTCGCTCTAATAATTACATTTACGGTCGTCTCAGGTACTATCCTTAAATGGTATCTTATTTGGCTTCATTGTTGGACATTCTACAATGCTACAAATTTTGAATTGTTTTCCACCACTTGAGCCTTCCACATCTGAATACTATTGACTGGTTCCAGTCCCCAAGTTTCAACTTTGCTTTTTTGGTTCTTATTTTCTCCCTAGGTGCATCTAATAGTGACAAGGTTCACCAAACTCCGCCCGAGATGATTGTGGCCATCGCATCGAAAATGCCCACGCTGAGCTGCTCCCACAGTATTCAGGGCTACAACCGAATCCTCTGGTACAAGCAACATCGCAACGATAAACTGCTGAAATTACTAGGGTACATGATCGCAACTGATGCAAATCCCGAAAAAGAAATGGCTGTTGTAATGAGTGGGAGTGCTGAAGAAGGCAAAAATGCAACGTTGGAGATACAGAACATCATCATGGAGAGCAGTGCTGTGTATTTCTGTGCTGCTAGTTTCCACAATGCAGCGTATTAGGGGTTCACCGTACAATAACTCCTTGTCTAATAATTTATCTGATTAACCTCCCCGCACCTGCTGTTACTGCTTTGGCATAAGCCGGATCTCCTCTTTAATTTAGTGCCAAAAACACAACCTTTAGTTCACTATGGGAAATTCTTCATTCTGGAGCAAAACCCACAGTCAGGTTATCTCCATAATATTAACGACATGATATATGACTATTCAAGATCTTTGAAACCAAACTACAGCAGAAACAATATTGTTGTAAAGTCACGTCTTTACTTGAGATCAGGGGTTGCCAACTTGGTGCCCGCAGTGACCAAGTGAGTCGCCCGCAGGTAGTTGTGTAACTTTTTTGACTGTTACAATGAGCGATGTTGTACAAGAAATGTGGCACACACTGTAGCGATATACTATTGCCCCTTTTCGTTTTACCAGCACAACTCGCCACGGCTTAGCGTGGCACGACTTGGGCCCCGTCCGCACAAAGCCGAAACGGGCGAAACCGTTCCGTTTTTGATCTATCCGGTTTCGGAGTATCTCCGTAAAGACGGAGTCAAGCGAATCCGGGAAGATCTGTAGAAACGCTGTAGTACACATGCCAGGCCCATAAGGGGCGCTGCTTCTGCTACAGAAATCCAGAAATTAAATAAGAAGAAGAGGCGAGCATGCGCATAAAGGCTACCCCCCGAACCACTAACAGCACAAACAAACAGTCAGTCAACAGTCTCAATAAATAATGGCTTAGCAACCCAACAAGGGACATGATCTGCTGCAGAACGATTACAAGCCTGTAGTCCGCCATCTCTCTTGGAACCTCGACGGAGGTGAGACTAAAAAACTACCAAGTACCCCCTTTTGCGATGGAAATGCAAAAAAAGGCGGGCCGAGTCGATGCAACTTGAGCTGGTACTCTCAGTGGAAAAGGGGCATATGTGTCCGGGAAGCCTAACACTCGTACGCAGGTATTAAATAAATTGCTGCTCAGGCGGAGCCTCACCATCTACACACACCGTAGCATCATACTAATTCAATTATATTTGTATAGCCCTTAATCACCGGAACCGTCTGAAAGGGCATAACAGGCCAGTAAAAATTACCTTAATTAGCAAGGAGGAAATCTTGAGAAGGAACACAGAGCTGGCCGGGTAACCATGAAGAGAGTCAAGGCATCCAGTCGCAGTCACCGCAACACGCTAGAACACAGAATAATGAATTAGAAGGGCAAAGTACATACTGGAATGTAGACTGCTGCTAATTTTGTGACAACACAAACAAGCACGAACAAACATGCATCGATACAATCAGAAACATTCTCATGTACAGACAGACATTGACACACATCATCCACGCATTTGGCACCCGATCTGTTAGTTATTGGTAGCCAATTTAGAGAGGCGAGAATAGGGACAATATGATCCAATTTACTCGATCTGGTCAATAATCTAGCTGCTGCGTTCTGTAAAAGCTGGAGGCCTCTCGTGGTCGAGTTAGATAGACCAGCGAACAGTGAATTAAAATAATCCAGTCTTGATGATATAAATGCGTGAATGAGTGTCTCTGCATCTGCTGCAGATAACATTGTTCTGAGTTTTGCAATATTTTTTAGATGAAAGAATGCAATTCTTGTTACACTTTTAACATGTTGGTCAAAAAAAAGTTCTTAATGAACTTGTACGTCTTTACAGTAAGAGAAAGGGACAACTGTGGAGGTTTTGTAATTTTTAAGCTATTATAAATGGTTTTACTGGCTCGGCCCACTTGAGGTCAAATTGGGCTGTATGTGGCTGTATGCGAGTGTCAATCCGTAGGGGACTGCTGATGGGAATAAAATACTATTGTATGTATTCCTTTCTTATTTGTAAAGCGTCTTTGAGTACTTAGCAAAAAGCTATAAAAAGCTGATCAGTCATTATTATTATTATTATTATTATAAAACGTTGCGTTGTCCTGGCAACCGGATTTTCAGTTCTAAACAACCGAACGAGAGATGGCATTTTCCATTGCTTCCATGTGTTGTTTCTTTCAAAATGAAAAAAAATATCAATTTCAAGAGGTGAAAATGACTACCAAACGGAAAAGTTCGCGCTAGCAGCTTACACAACGTTAATTTAGTTTTTGTTTTTTTATATGAACACAATACATTCTCAATATTACTAACATCATTGGTAAAGCAAACTCGCAAATTAATTCGCAAAAAAATCGTTCGTTTTCTATAAAAGGTTCGTGCGGCATAGGATTTCCCCTCGTTAATTTGGTTTGTGCAGAACGGAAAATCGGTTGCTATGGAACAAGACGTCACACTTTAGTACTCTATTAGATAGTAGGCCTATCTTCACCTGGTACAATCTGTAACCGAGTTGTAGTTACTATAGACAGCGACCACAGATGCTGTAAAGGTTTATAGTCAACGCTTATTCAAATCCCCCAAAACAGTGTAACTCTGACTGTTGTTCTGTTTCTGGCCGAGGTTCTTTGTCGTCACCCGCCAAATGTTCTGCCATAACATGGTATGAATGTTGGACCCAGGATTAGATCGGGTTAGGCATGACACCCAATGCTTATTAACCCGAAAGACAACATGTTTATAATTTAAAAGGATAAGCCGAAAACTAAAAAAAATGGGCGATGTTAGTCTTACCCAGATTCCAAATAGTCGTTTAAATCCAAATTCATCATTGTGCGCCCAGGAGGGGAGCTCGTGAGGTTAGCATTTGCCTTCCGTTAGCCGAAAGTAGCCTAGCTCCTGTTGATGTGAAGGGAATACACTTTTAATTACTTTCCAAATTTCCAAATTTGAATTACTTTCCAAACATTTCCAATGTGTTCCGTATAGTCGCTTATACAAAACGAGTGCCAGTAACAACACAGAAATATTGTAGTTTGTCTACAAACACGCAGATAACTCAGCGGCGAATGTAGCCGAGAAATCCTGGTAATGGCTTACGGAAAGCAAATGCTAACAAAGTAGGGTGACCAGACCATGGACCTCTTAAAGAAAGACCAGACGCTTCTGGCCGGAGCTGGCCATGTTTTTCAAAAAGGATTCAAGAAATATGCCTGTTTATTTAGCCTAAATGAATCTAAAATTAATTTAGAGCCTACCTCTTCAGGACTGTGGGTCTGTGGGCCTAGTAATTCAGCACACGACTTCATTGATTGGTGGAGCTCGCTGTTACCATGGAAACGTTTACCGCACCCGCGAAAGGCAAGCCGAAGAGGACCGGTAGGTAGATCACCGGCATTGATGGACGGGCGATCGGTGTTTGCAGTCAGGATGAAGGAACACGCCATGTCACTGACAACACTATACACATTACACATTATATAAAACCCTACACACACACGCACACACACACACACACACACACACACACACACACACACACACACACACACACACACACACACACACACACACACACACACACACACACACACAACTCTTATTAACAAACGACGCTGAAGTTGGCATCCGATTCGCAGCATCCGATTCAGCAGCTGGTCCACTTTAAATCGGTCCTGATTGAAAACCACTACACCTAGACTCTTCAAATCTGGACTAAATTATCACAGTGAGGCTATACATTATAATAAACATAGTTACAGATTTGTGAAACCTTTTTTCTATTTGTGAAAATGCAATACAGGCTCATTTTAATGCTTTTTAGGGGTCCAGACTGCATTAGAACGGGTCCTGATTGAAAACCACTACACCTAGACTCTTCAAATCTAGACTAAATTATCACAGTGAGGCTATACATTATGTAAAACATAGTTTCAGATTTGTGAAACCTTTACCCTATTTGTGAAAATGCAATAAAGGCACATTTTAATGCTTTTTAGGGGTCCAGACCGCATTAGAACTGATCCTGATTAAAAACCACTACACCTAGACTCTTCAAATCTGGACTAAATTATCACAGTGAGGCTATACATTATGTAAAACATAGTTTCAGATTTGTGAAACCTTTAACCTATTTGTGAAAATGCAATGCGGTCTGGACCCCTAAAAAGCATTCAAATAAGCCTGTATTGCATTTTCACAAATAGGGTAAAGGTTTCACAAATCTGAAACTATGTTTTACATAATTTATAGCCTCACTGTGATAATGTAGTCCAGATTTGAAGAGTCTAGGTGTAGTGGTTTTCAATCAGGACCGATTTGAAGATTCTAAGTGGATTTCAAGCCGAATCGGATGCTGCGAATCGGATGCCAACTTCAGCGTCGTTATTAACAATATAGACACTATAATAATGACAAAGGTTCATCCGTTCACCTTATAACACAGCATACTCCCCTCCTGGATGCACAATGATGAATTTGGAATTAAACGACCCGTCTGAATCTCGGAATTACTTATTTACAATTTTTTCTTATTTTCCCTTTCATAATCATGAACCAAAACATCATTCAAGGAAGCCTACAGGTAGACTACAGACATTGAGGTTGGACCCTTGAAACCTCTGTAAAGCAACCCTGTTAGCATCTTGTGATCTTTCCATATCCTGTGAACCTGCAGCACTAGTGAGCTCAGCGCAGACAGAAGGACGTTGTAACCCTAGGTACAGGAAAGACGGACAGCATGAGAACTCTGCTACTCAACATAATTACCATGAACGTCATCTTGATTAAAGGTATCGTTCACTTGGCTCACTTATCGTGATTCCTCGCCAAAGCAATACCCCTTAGTATGTGAGGTGTTTCTGGGGGTTGGAGGGGAGAGAAAATAGACTTGGAGTTTGAAATCACATAAGATCAATTCACACTCTAAAGATGGATTTAAGTCTACATTTATTAGTGAAGGCAAGGCATGCAAATATACAAGATACATTCCCAAATGGGTTAGCCTTCTGTAAATTATTTACAGAGTCGTCTGTGTAGTCTAGCTTCTTCAGTGTGAGGTATAACTTCATGGATCTTCTCGTTTGGCAGCGTCCCAACAGCACCAGGTGGACCAGACTCCAGCAGCCGTGCTGGAAGAGCAGAACAGCAGCAGAGTAAACCTGTCCTGCAAGCATCAAATCCCAAGCTACGACACCATCCTCTGGTACCGGCGCTCGCAAGGAAGCAACCGGCTGAATCTTATCGCGTATGTCTCTTACAAGCAGCCGACCGTCGAGGCTAACTTTACAGGCTACTTCTCCGTTGACGGGGATGGAGAGAAGTGGTCTAGACTGGAGCTGTTGAAGCCGAGGAGCCCGGAGGACACGGGAGAGTATTACTGTGCAGCCAGAATGCACAGTGATGAAGAACCAACGTACGCTGCTACAAAAACCCTCAGAGTTACCACAAGAGAGGGTAAAAACCCTGTTTCCTGCTGATGTGTTGAATCTGGGAAGGGGAGGAGGAGTGTGGAGGGGTACATTTGGAGGATACAAGTCGAGCAAACTGCATGACGGTGTTAACCTCCATTCCCTAACATGGGCGTGCATGGGTTCATTTAAGTTCATCCAAGGCAACTTTGATCCCGTTGTCAGCCAATGGGTGAGCCCCTCAAATGAGGCTCTCTCCTTTTTAGTAGCTTGACTTTGTGTCAGTTGAGCAGCTAGTATCGCCAACAGAATCAGCACAAGAAAACCATGCCAGGTGGCCACTGTCTTTCTTCAGAAACTCTAACGACGTGTAGAGTCAGTGCAGTGCTGGGGTTCCTTTTGGTTGATGATGTGGTCGTACTTTGTTGTTAATGTTACTGTTTTAGTACTATGTTGTTTTTGTTATTGCAGGATAAGTTATCTCTTCTGAGTATTGCCATTCTGATAACTCCTTGTAGGCCACTTATTGATGTAGTGTAGCATGATGCACAGGGGAAGACACACAGACTGCGTTTACCCAGCATGTTCGATAAAGCACTGAATGTTTGTGACTTTTTTTTGTCATTAACATCAAAGTATATATAGGAACACAAACCCACTTTGAGTTAGGTCTAGGGTAGGATTATTTAGGGCCACAGTTATGGGTTAGGTCTATGGCAGGATGAGTTAGTGCTTGAGTTACGGGTTAGGTCTTCAGGCCTTGTATGGATAAGGGCTAGAGTTGGGGTCAGACTAGTTAGGTAAGGGATAGTGGTTAGCATGTGAAACTGCAACACCACAGCAGGGGGCAGCAGGAACACATTCACACAGAATAACTAGAGTCTCCTCCCTCCAGAATCAGAGTGGATTCCGAGGCGTCTTGAATGTAGTTGGTTGTTTTGCTTTCAACATGTCAGCAGCTTTTATACGTTTTATTCTGCTGCTGCTGCTGGTAACAGAACAAGGTAGCACCTTTAGCTCTTTCACCTTAGATGTGACATATTTAATATTGTGTTCTTATTTTTCTTCTTCTGCTTATTCTTCTTCTTCCTCGACAACAACATCCAGAGTTTGTTCTCTCGTCCCTCGACATTAACCAGTCCCCTAGACATCTCCTGACCGCACGAGATCTTGGGAATGTCACCCTCCACTGTCGCCATGGAGACTCCGACTACCCCTACGTGTTCTGGTTCCAGCACTGGACCGTCCAAGGGACGGGACGTCACATGGTCATGGTCGGGAGGATTTACCACAACACCGCGCAGATGGAGTTGGGGTTCAACGCCCGGTTTGGCATCACGGGCGACGCTAAGGCCGATGTCAATTTGACGATCACCCAGGTCCATCAGTCCGATACCGCACAATACTTCTGTGCAGCAAGTATGCACGGTGCGTCTTCTTGGAAGAGCGCCTGTCACAAAAACGCTGTCATCTGATCTAGTTGTCATACACACACACACACACACACACACACACACACACACACACACACACACACACACACACACACACACACACACACACACACACACACCACACACCTGCACCTAACCACCACAATGAGACCGTTAAATAAATGGATGCAGGCTACTAGAGGGGATATTTATTCGCCAATGTCTTCCATTTTGTTTGTTAGTTTGTGTTTGTTTTCAAGTTCTGGATTTATTCTAGTCATTTTTGCAAGTGTGTGTGTGTGTGTGTGTGTGTGTGTGTGTGTGTGTGTGTGTGTGTGTGTGTGTGTGTGTGTGTGTGTGTGTGTGTGTGTGTGTGTGTGTGTGTGTGTGTGTGTGTGTGTGTGTGTGTGTGTGTGTGTGTTTTACTGCTCCACTACAGGACTATTAAAGGACTGCTATATTATAGGATATATTATTTGACTAACGCACTTGTGAAGCAGGAGCATCAATTTTTTTTCTAAATGCAGTATATTTGACTACCTCTTTCTAATATTTTTTTATTTTTTAAAGTCCTGGTTTACATATTTCTAATCTTTATACAAATTTGGCATAATTTTCGGAAGTGAAACTTGCAGGTGGTAGACGTAGGCATATAGCTGTCCATTTGGGGCGGGCATCTGAAACACGCATCGATTTCATGTCACGTCATTATTCCAAGTCTCTCAAATGATACGCACGGTGATGAAAGATGAGACCATGTTCTCCTTTTTCTATTTACTGTTAGTGGCAGGTAGGTAAAAAAACACAGAACTGTTGAGACACAAATGTGGATTATAAACGTCTAACGTCTAGGCCTATGTCTTTTAGACATTTTGTTTATATAATCCTTATTTTGTATTAGTATTTTTTCATTTAGCAGAGCTAGCTTTAGCCTGGGACTGAAAGCACCGTTAGCTTTTGGTTAATTTTGCTTGTGCACCTGTTGTGTATCTTGGTGATCAACATTTGAATATTGTTGATGCTATTCATCTCGTGTGTATTCGACTAATACGTCCACCTCGTTCCCAGCCAGTTTATTTCACCCAGGTTTTCCAACTGACCTATTCCAGAGACGGTCAACGGTGGGGTCGCCGGGTGAGACGGTGACCCTCACCTGCAGCCACGACGACGACGCAGTCTTCTATCTATTCTGGTATCGACTGAGGAAGTTTGGTGAACCATTGGTTTTAGTAGGTTACGTCTATGCGGAAATCATCAACACCGAGCCGCAGTTTGAGCATAGATTCGTCCTTAGTGGGAATGCAAAAGGCAAGATTAATTTGATGATTGGAAATCTGAGCGTCGAGGACAGCGGCGTCTACTACTGCTGCTCCAAACTGCACGATGGTGCAAAGTGTCCGCTTCCTTGTACAAAAACACCAATAGTGTTAAATGGCGCATTATGAAACACAAGCGTATTGTTCTTTCGTCATAAATCAACGAATAAATTAGATAATTTCGATAATATGTTGATTGTGCTGCATACTGTGCTGGGCTTGGATGTTGGGGGAGACGTCATCCATACTAACATACGTCATGCATCGCAGGAATTCTTTACTTCTCTGCCTTCATGCATTTCTGCATTTCAGATCAACATGAATCCGAACTACTTGCACTCTGACTTTCTCCTTTTTCCTGGCCACCTCTCAGTCTAAATAACATATATTTATAAATATTTTATGACAATTCGGATCTAAATCTGTGGGCCAATGCATACCGTACATGCTATGTTAATGGGCTTTTTCAGGAGGTATGAACCATGATGAATAAATAATACATTTCATCTGTGACAAGCAAATTTTCTTAAATTAATTATGCCTGCAACCCAAACCAATAATTAGAAGACCAGGATATACAATATTGAAAATGTGAGAACAAAAGTAAATGGGATAGAAGGAAAGAATTCTGCAAAAGTCCACAATCATTTCATCTTTATCCCACCCAGCCAACAGTTCTGGTCGCTATGACAACCAACAGGGTAGATATTTGATCAGATAGGATTTCAGGCTAAATGCAGCTGCTAGTGTAGGTCTACTGTAATATTGGAAGCTGGGTAATTTTATCCGATAGGTGGAGGCAAAACACTATTCAGAGAATCAAAATCTACTGCCCCCCCCCCCTCCCCCCTCCCAGACAGACTACACCTACACCAACACCAACCGATGAAAAACATCTAGCCTATATTTTGTTGATATCACAGATCAAGCTCAAGCCTCCATCTTCCAGTCAGAAATGATTGTCAGCCATGTAATGCATGAGATAGGAATTATCTTCATTCTCTGTCTGTGTAAGTTGCTATGTTTCCTATTTTTATAACTAAAAATACATAGTTTCAATTTAAGCTATCAATGGATGCAGTACTAGGCATTTGTTCAATGTACACGTACTGTATCTTGTTGTTGTAATCCTTGCTTTATTATTCCTTCAGCTATCTACACTCCCTCAAGGGTTAGCGTTTCATTGATCACAGCCTCATCTTAAAGTCGCTTTGGATGAAAGCGTGGGCTAAAACGACTCAATGTAATGCAAATGTGACTTCTCTAACTTATGCTCCACTTCCTCCTCATTCCATCCACAGTCGAGGTCAAAGGCATCGAGTTTCAGGAGTCCGGTCCCAAGATAGTACCGGACGAGAAGGCAGAGGTCGTGATCAACTGTAGCCATGACGACAGCTCTCGGCCTGTGATGCTGTGGTACCAGCAGAAACAGGGCTCGGGTCCCTTGGTCTTGCTGGGTTATAACTATGGAGCCACTACATCAAACTATGAGGACGGCATCAAAGAGCAGTTTGAGATCAAAATGGACGACAGGCAGAGCGGATCCCTGGCGGTTCGGGAGGCAAACGTGACGCACACGGCAGTGTACTTCTGCGCTGCTGGTGAGCACAGTGATGTGGTTTTGAACCGTGTGCGCACTAAAACGCTCCTCTGTCTATCGAGTCGATGATGAACAGTACTACGCAGCGGAGGGTGTGTCTTAGTCTTCATGAAACAGACTTGTTCTGAAGGAGGGTCTGTATGTCTGAAAACAACATGGAGGACAGGATGTCTTTTACAGTCGTTGGTGTACTCCTGACTTTGCTTCGACTTCTGGGTATAATCTCTCTCATGAGTCTGCCAAAATGTCAAATGTCAATCATTACAGTTTTGTCTTGGACTTTAAATGAACATCATCTGTCCCTCTGCTTTTCTGTTCACAGGTGTGTTAGACTGTGTGACATTTGTGCCATCCCATCCCATAATACTTCCGGAAAACACCCAGGCGGAGATTAAATGTCAACACGACGACGATGCTCTCGATGTCATGTTATGGTACCAGCGAAGACCAGAGAGCAACAATTTGAGTCTAATAGGCTACAGCTACTTTGGCAACGACCCCAACTACGAAAAAGAGTTCAAAGATCAATTTGAGTTGAAGAGGGAGAGCCGACTGAAAGGAGCGCTGGTACGTCGAAAGGCAGAGGCAAAAGACTCTGGGGAGTATTTCTGCGCTGCCAGTACACAGTGATGTGGTTTGATGTGCGTGCTCACTCGAAACCGATCTGTCCTTTCATCAAAGCTCAAAAAAAAAGCTCAAATCCAAACTGTACGACTCCTTATCTGTTTTGTTCACTGTATCGATTTTCCATTGGCCACTTCTGTCTCTTTAAAATCAAAATATGACTTTGAATACTGTTGTCTTTGACTACTAAGAAGAAATGCAAGGATCAAGTCAATATAAATAATTTATACGCCTACACCCTGATTGATTGAGTCTGCTATGTACACATCATTCTGGTCAGAACAAGCGTCTTTGAGCAAGGCAGGTTTCAGTACATGTGATGCCGGTCGAGGGAGGAGGAGACTAGAGCAGGGCCAAAGAGTAGAAAGATCGACTTTCTTTCAAGCCCCTGTTTTTGGGCCTAGCGTACCCTGGTGAAACATAGCATAGCATGTTCAGTGACACTGAGGATTATGAACGTTATATGACAAGAGTTGAACTTCATAGAATATTGTCTTTTAAGATCTCTTGAAGGACTTTGCAGTATGTTTCAATTTATATGCAGCCTTGGGATTCTTGTTTTCTGTTTTACACGTAAGACTTATTTCGATATACAATAATTTATCTCAAATCAATTAAAGCAAAGAAATTTTGAAGTTTGCGTTTTACTTATTTAAATTTGTTAGCTAATAAAATAACTAACAATTACAATTTTCCTTTCGCAGATGAAGTTCACAGTGTTATCTTTCAGCAATCATCCGCTAAAATAGTCAGAAAAGGTGCCAAAGGGATCCAGATTGACTGCAGCCATGACGAGAGCAGTTATCTATTAATGTACTGGTACCAACGCAAAGACGACAGCCCGTCCCTGACCCTCATTGGGTTTGGTTACGAGTCGTCCACTCAGACCTACGAGGATCGGTTTGAAGAGCAGTTCAAGATTACAAGAGAAAGCGTCCTTCAAGGAACGCTAGTTCTTACAGAGGCAGCGGAGTCCGACTCGGCAGTGTATTTCTGCGCTGCCAGTACACGGTGATGTGGTTTGATACAGCTCCCTTGCCAAAACACCCTGAGAAATTAAAATGCAGCCTGACTGCTCTTTCCCCTTTGATGATGAGCAGTACTAGGGAGGGTGTGTCTTATTCTCCATGAAAACAACTTGTTCTGTAGGAGGGTCTGTGTGTCGTCTGAAAACAATTTGGAGGAGAGGATGTCTTTTGGAGGAGAGGACCCCTACTTCTGCACCCCAGGGAGGTGGGTTTACCTCTGGTTCCTGTGTCATCATGGTCTTGGGCTTTGGTCCTGATGTTGGCTTCTGGTTTTGGACTGGTTCTCTGCTCCTGGTCTGGTCTTTGTGGGGTTTCTGCACGGTGCCATTTGTCTTTGTTTCTTCCCTGTGTTGAGATCCATGGATCTGGTGTTGGGTCTCGGGTGACAGCCAGGGCTGTAGTGGAGGGTAAACGCACGTAAACGCCGTTTACGCACCTCTGGAATTTAGGAAATAGCGTTTACGCACCTCTAAATAGCGTTTACGCACCTCAAAGTTCCCTGTGCCTTGTATTCTGCCGTTGGAATAATCGGAAATAAATTCAGCATCATTTTAAAACACCTAAGACAAGGTTTCATATTGTTGAACAAATAAACGCTGTAATCTGAATCATTTTCATCTGCGCTGTAGGCCTATGCTATTATGGTCTGTGACCCTCCAATCAGTGCCTTGCGGCTGCGGCAGCGACACCAATCAGGATCCAGGAAAATATGTAAACAGGAAGTATCTAAACACATGGCCCTACGCGTTGTGGATTATCATGCCTGCCAGTGCCTACCTGCCATTAATTAGCCATGGATATCAGGCGATTTTTGAAGAGACCTTCGAGTGCTCCCACTCCAACAGATGCCCGAAAAAGGCCTCAAGTACAAAGTAAGACTGAAGATGATCAATTCACAGTTGTTGTTTTTGTGATTTTATAAATCAATTTTACTTGACGAACTATTAAGTGACTACGAGCATTCAGATTGGCCAATGCGTAGTCATGCTATCCGTGTACTGCCCACGTCAAAATGAGTGAAAGTCAGTCAGAGTTTTACTATCCATATTAAACTCCGGTTTCGGCGTATCAACTTCGCTATAGCTTGGTCGCTATGTTAAAGCCTCAATTTGGAGATGCGAGGTTGGCGGTTGCAGCCGTGGACTCCGCGGCTGAACCGTGGATCGGGCGGATGACGCGACAAAAAAATATATTTTAATTAAATTCGGGCGGTTGGCGGTTAAACCAATAAAAATAAAAATATTTATAAATATTTGTATTTTATATATTATAAATATTTTTATTTTATTATTTATTTTCTTTAACATTATTTTCCCAGCAAACTGGCCTGTTCCCTAGAGGATTAGTATTGGGAATCCAAGTTGAAACAACTTGCCCAAAGGTTCAGACTTGATGAAATTCTTGAAGGCTATAGGGATTTTAAGGATAACTCAAGCATCATTCCAGAAAACCTTGCACCACTCCTGAATATCGACCATCTCATTCCAGTTAGCACTGCTGAGTGTGAGAGGGGGTTCAGCTTAATGAACATCATAGTGTGCCCCCTGAGATGCAGTCTGCACTTGGTCACAGTTTCGTCCTTGATGTTTATTCAACTGAATGGCCCACCACTCAGCCACCACAAAGTTCAATCCAACACGTATGTGAAGTCCTGGCTGGTGAAGCACAGGGGAGCCATGAACTCCAGAACACGCCCCTGCAAGGCAGGACCTGACGTGGAGGACAAGGAGGCCCTCTGGGTACTACTGTGAAAAGCATGCATACTAATACACACACATACACACATGCCATAGATAGATAGTTCTTAATCTACACATACTTTTCTTTACTGTTGAAATTTGAATAACTTGAATAAACTACAAACACATTCATTGACTGTCATTGATTGATTTAATATGACTTTAATTGATAACATAATGGAATATAGCCAGGCTAGCCTTACAGAGTCGCAACACTTTGCGTTGCGTTGCATTGTGTCGAGTTCGGTCTGATCAAAAAAATCATAGTTTACCCACCTCTAATTTGACCACTACAGCCCTGGTGACAGCCGTGGTAGGCTGGTGGTCCAGGGTCATCTCTCTGAACTTTGACCCTTCCTCTAGCCCCCTCCTAACTCCTTACCATAACCCCTCTACCCCCATATGCTAAGGAGCCTGCCTCGCTCAATTTATGTCCCATTTATTATGAACCTATCAGACGAAACAAGTCTAGCAACAAATCGAAACCAAATAGAATTTGAAATGTTACACACTTTTACACTTGGAAATATTGCTTTCAATCTCAAAGAAGGCCAATAGCCATATCCCTCAGGGGCGTAGCCAGGGTTAGAAATATAGTGAGGTCCTGGCTTCATTTGCAGGGGTTCAGTTATGTGGAGGGGGGGGGGGGGCACGCACAAGCACAAACAAATGTCACACATGGCGGACACAAAGTGACAAGTCTCAACAGAATTAAGCATTTTCTCACGTCATGTCGGAGAAGTTCTCAACCGCTGATTTTGTATACAGCTGTACTTTAATTTTTACGTCTAACGAATTGCGGTGAGCTCATAGCTGGCTACGGTCATGGACGTGAGATGACCAGGGTGAGAACCCCTGGTCTGAAGGAGTATTTCCTACAGCCTCAGTGGTGGCGGTCGTGCCTCATATGTTGAACCGAGTAAGGTGTGGCCACACTCTGCTGCCGTCAGCCATATCGGCAGCATGCTAGTCACAGCTCTTCATCTGTTCAGTTTATTCTTTTTAGGTGAGTTTTGTCATTGAAGGGCAGGGCTCATGGATAGACATCATAATGGAGAATTACATTGAATGTTTTTGTTATTAAATACTTTCTTACTCACCCTCAATAGTACATAGGAGACACAGGCTTGTACTGGATTCCATCCTTTTTTGTGTGTGAATGAATAACAAACGAGAGAGCCCCTTCTTGACCAATGCAGGTCTGGCTGCCGTCCCGGTGCCCGTTCAACCCGGGGATCTGACCCTCCAGCCGGGCGCTGCCATCACGCTCACCTGCAGTCTGGCGTCCGACATGTCGAGCTACACCATGCTCTGGTACCGACAGCACGTCTACGGTGATCCCATCGAGTTCATCATCCAAGAATACGACACCAGTCGGGGTCGCTTCAAAGCCACTCTGGACACAAACCAGAACCGCTTCTCGCTGGGAATAAGCGAGTTGCAGGTGAACGACAGCGGGACGTTCTACTGCGCAGCCTATCACCGCGACACGCCTGGGTGCAGCAGGCGTACACATACCGTCGCTGGGCTGCGTTCATAGCGCTGTGGAGGAGCGGGTATCACAGATGTCGAGGGCGCCGGGAGACCTCGTGGTTTTGATAGAAGTCGAGATAGCCAACTGTCAGGCCGATTGGTGAATATGCAATGCAAGCGTTCTCATAACAGTGCAGTTGTTATCATTATTTATTATTGAAGGTTTAGTTAGACATGGACAGTGCAAATTAATAAACATGAAAAATGTACCAGAATTAGCCAAAATGGCTATTTTGCATCTGTTGTCCATGGGCCGATGTTAACAGGCCTAAAGGAATTATAAACACAAGAACTAAAATAACTATACACACATCATACAGGCCGTGGTTGCGATACGAACATTAGCTCTTGACTCTAAGCAACAAGTGAGGAGGACATCCCACTGAAAAGCAAAGAAGACATCATAATCATCAGTGACTTGGCTGACGTCGTCACGTCACTGACAATGTGACAAGAAAACGGACAGACTTAGAACCTACAGGCCTACAACCAAAGAGATAAAGAACAGGCCTTGAGAATATGGTGCCTGTGGCGTTATGTCACGGCCGTCCCCTGGGAAGGTAGCTTAACCCCAGCAGGGGACAAGGCGCACCATGAGTGTAACTCCTTTCGAATACACGGCAACACAGGAACAGTTCTTTTTGGAAAACGGGCGTTTATTGATGCCTTTCTTCTTGCTGTACACACCATCCACGCCGTGAGAACTTAAACACAGTACAATACAGTACGTCAGATAACGGTTTGCATCAATAAACACTAATAAAGAAATGAAATTACAAAAATACAATACCTCGTTGGCTGCTTGTAACGAAAAGAGGTTCTAACAGAGGTTTGCTTGAAGTTTCTTATCATACAGTGCATTTAACTTGTAAATCTTTTGAGGAGCTGAAGACAACGTGCTTATGGCTCCAACTTTCTTGCATGTTCTCTCCTCTTATCAGTCCGTGGGGGGCGTAACATTACAACAATTGTTCCGCCTTGCAACACAATTAACAAAATACACATACGTTCTCTCCAGGAGATGAACAATCACACATTTGTAATCATATTTTATAACCTTGCTCATCATGAACTTATTTATTAATATTTATTTATTTACACATATTTAAAGCATTTATATAATATGACATGTACCCTATTTAAAGTACTCTTTCAGCAACAGCTACACTCTACACCTGAGATGTGGGATTTCTCCCTTTTATCTTCACCAGTTTTAAGTATCTGTGTGCGTGTGTGCATGACTGTGTGTGTAGCCTGTGTGTGTGTGTGCGTCCTAAACGGCTTCTACTAGCGTTACTATTTTGTGAATAGGTCTTTCTAAATGAATCAGTCTTGTGTGAGGTTTGCCCTTGTCGACAGAAGTCTCACTGAGCACCAGCTTCAGCTTGCGCACTTTGCCATCTCTTCCAGGCTGAGCTTCGATTACTCTTGCGAGCTTCCATTCATTTCTTGGGGCGCACTCGTCCTTGAGGATCACAATGTCGTTCACTTGTGAGTTCCTTGATGGTCCGTGCCATTTCTGACGTTGTTGTTGGTTCAGCAGATATTCTCGCTTCCATCTTTGCCAGAATTCATTCGCCAAGAACTGCACCTTTCTCCATCTCTTGTGCAGATACAGATCCTCTTTACAGAACTGTCCAGGAGGTGGCAGTATGACTGCAGATTTCATGGTGAGAATATGGTTTGGCGTAAGAGGCTCTGGAGCTGTTGGGTCGTGGAGATGTTCAACACTCAAAGGTCGGCTGTTGATAATGGCCATCGTTTCGTACATGAGCGTCTTCAAGCTTGTGGTGTCAAGTCTGTTTGCCCACTTGTCGAACATGGTCGTCAGGATGCTTCTAATTGTTCGAATTTGGCGCTCCCAGACTCCACCCATATGACTTGCTGATGGGATGTTCACAATGAATTCACAACCGATTTCCCTTTGGCGCTCTTGATCCATGCCCTTGAGTAGCTCTGCAAACTCTCTTCTAGCACCCATAAAATTTGTCCCCTGATCACACCTCAGTTGTCGCACAGGGCCTCTGATGGCTATGAGTGTTCTGAGGGCGTTAATGAACGCATCAGTGGTCATGTCGTCTAGGGTCTCTATATGCACTGCTCTAGAGCATAAGCAGGTAAAGATCAACCCATATCGTTTAAGTTCTTTTCTTCCTTCTTTCACAAGGAATGGACCAAAGCAGTCGAGTCCGCAGTAGGTAAATGGAGGACTTGTCAGAGTTCTCTCTTCTGGGAGATCTGCCATTTGTTGAACTTCTGTGGTTCTCCTATACTTTCTGCATGGGACGCACTTGTAGATGTGAGAGGAGACGACACTTCCGCATCCAAGAATCCATATGCCATTTGCGCGTATCTCGTTCATTGTCATCCCTCTTCCTTGGTGGTGTACACGTTCATGGTGATACTTGACAATCAGGTCTGACACGTGTGCTTTCCGTGGCAGTATTGCTGGATGCTTCACATCGTGGTGCAGAGCTGACTGAGACAACCGTCCTCCCACCCTGAGGATATCATTCACATCAAGGTAGGCGTTCAGTCGGTAGAGCTTGTTGCGCTTGCAGAGTTTTTCAGCTCCGTTGCATTTGATTTTCTTTAGTTCATCAGCAAAGGCTTCCTCTTGTGTAAGCTTGATGATGAACAGCTCTGCTTCGCGTCTCTCTTCCAGGTTTGTAGTTTCGCCGGTCCCTACTTGACCTCCACTACGTTTCCTGATGTATTTCTTTAGTCTAGCGACAGCCTTCACAGCTCTTGACCAGTCTGAGAACTTACTTAGATGGCTGAGCAATGGGTTTTTGATTTCGACTTTGACAGTATGAACATAGGCTTTCCGCAGTTCTGGGTCAGCATCATCCATTTCTACTATTGGTTCTTTAATTGACAGATTGGGTTGCCAAAGGAAGTCTGGTCCCTTCAACCAACAAGAGTCCTTCAATTGGGCTGCACTGGCTCCTCTAGACGCCAGGTCTGCTGGGTTGTCTTCGGAGCTGACATGGTGCCATTGTGCAGAGTCGGTACTTGATTTGATTCGCTGTATGCGGTTCGCAACGAATGTATGGAATCTCTTGGCATCATTATTCACATAGCCTAGTACTACCTTTGAATCAGTCCAGTAGTACTCTGGCAGAGCTTCTATTTCCAGCTCTCCTCTGATGGAGTCACCACTGCGCACAGAGGTGACTGCAGATGATAGTTCAAGTCTTGGGATTGTGGTCAGTTTCGTGGGGGCGACCCTCGACTTTCCCATGATGAGTGAACAGCTGACCTGTCAGGTTTCACTTGTGACTCGAAGGTACGAGCAGGCACCGTAGCCTATGCAACTTGCGTCTGAAAAGTTGTGTAGTTCATACTTTGAAGTCTTCCCGAATTCTTCAGGTGAGTAACTTCTTGGGATTTTCAAAGATGCCAGCTCAGGTAAGTCTCTCA
Organism: Gadus morhua; assembly: GCF_902167405.1. Classification (NCBI taxonomy): domain Eukaryota; kingdom Metazoa; phylum Chordata; class Actinopteri; order Gadiformes; family Gadidae; genus Gadus; species Gadus morhua. The sequence continues at coordinate 18,410,367 of NC_044052.1, forward strand.
GCCATGACTCCCACCGTGGGCGAACGTGTTCTGGAAGCGCTTCGTCCCAGGTTACCTTCTCGCTGCACAGTGTTTGAAGAATCTGCTTACCGAGCAGTATGAATGGCGCCACAAAGCCAAGTGGGTCGAAGACAGAGGCGATAGTTGAGAGCACTCCTCTTCTAGTGAGTGGTTTGTCCTTCACGATGATTCTGAATTGGAACTCGTCTGCTTCAACACACCACTGGACACCGAGGGCTCGTTCGATGTGTTCTCCTAGTGCTATGTCTTGATCCTTGACTTGAGTACATTCTGTTGGTGGCACTGAGTTGATCACATCCTTACTGTTTGACACAAACTTGTGTAGTCTCAAGTTTCCCGTTCTGCATAGGGCTCTTGATTCTTTGATCAGGCTGATTGCCTCTGTGGTTGTGGAAACACTTGTTAGGCCATCATCAACGTAAAAACTTCTCTGGATGAACCTTATCGCCTCTTCATTGTAGTGGCCGCGGCCTTGTGCGGCAAGGTGCTTGAGGGCAAAGTTGGAGCAGCCGGGTGATGAAGCTGCCCCAAACAAGTGCACGCGCATCCTGTACACCGAGGGTTTAGAGTTCATATCGCCTTTGTCCCACCAGAGGAACCTCAAGTAGTCCTGGTGTTCTCTTGCCACGTGGAATTGATGAAACATCTTCTCAATGTCACACATTATGGCGATTGGGCCCTTCCTGAATCGGATCAGCACACCGACCAAAGTGTTCGTCAGGTCTGGTCCAGTTAAGAGGTGATCATTGAGCGATGTATCTTGGAAACGTGCAGAACAGTCGAAGACTACGCGTATCTTCCCTGGTTTGTGAGGGTGGTAGACTCCGTGGTGCGGAATATACCATGCTGGTTGCTTGTGGAGTTCAGACTCTGGGACTTTGACAGCGTCTCCACGAGCAATGATGTCATTCATGAATAGAACATAGTCATTGTAGTATTGTTCGTTCTTTCTTAGTCGTCTCTCCAGTGCTGCTAATCTGTTAACTGCACATCTTTCGTTACTTGGCAGACTGGGTTTCTCTTTCTTGAACGGAAGTGGTAGTTCATAGTGCCCATCTTCTTTTTGTCTTATCCCCTCTTTCACTCTTGACATGAAGAGAAGATCGTCTTGAGAGACTGGATTGTCGTCTGTTGACTGGTCTGTGAAATCCATTTCAAGTGCCTTGATGATTTCAGACGGATTCAGCTCTTTGACCTGATTTCTGCAGACGAAGTGTACTTCTTCTTTGAGCCGACTTAGAGGTTGTGCAGCAGGAGTCACTTGTCGTACAATGACCCTATGGCTCAGACCTATTGCATCTTCATACTCAGTAGCTGGCTTGGAACAGCCTACAATGCTCCATCCAAGGTCGGTCCGTTGACCATATGGATGGCCTTCTTCTCCGCATAGGATTTCTCTGGGAAGAAGAGCTTGATGGCAGTTGTAGCCTATAAGTAGGCCGACTTGGCAGTCCAATGGTGGAGGAATCTTGTCGACCAATGGTTCAAGATGAGGCCATTTTTTAGCTGTCTCTGAGGTGGGAATGTGCGACCTCTCAGCAGGAATGAACTCGCGTGAAAAGAGAGGTGGTAGTGAAATCATTTTGTCAATGTTGTAGCCTCTCACGTGAAGGTTGTACAGTTTTTGACAGGGTATGACTGTAGAAACTGAAGACATTGTGGAAAGCCGCAGACAGACATTCTCTTTCTTCGTGTTGAGCTCTTGAGCAACTTGGTCAAGGATGAATGTCGTGTCACTCTGCGTATCCAGCAATGCATATGTTAAGATCTCATGGTCAGGCTGTTTTGTGGAGGACACCCAGACTGGTACTATTGAGGATGTGTGTGAGCCTTGATTGCCTTGGGCAACTCTATTGGTGGTTGCAGTGGCAGTTGCAGGGGTTTGCTCTGTTCCTCTGGCTTTATTTGAGTCGCTCTCCACTTTCTTTGCTTGAGAACTCTTTTGGAAGTTGTCGTCATGCAAGCATGTTGGATGTCTTCGTCGACATGTATCACACTTGCTCTTATCCTCACAATTTCTGGAGTGGTGACCGGTCTTTAGACAGCCGAAGCAAAGTTTTTCTTCTTGTACAAATTTGATGCGATCTGGGACTGTCTTTTCGACAAACTTAAAACACTTCTCCAGCCGGTGTCCAGACTTCTTGCAGAAGACACAAGAGACAGTGTTCTGTGTTGTATTTGTCGACAATGTTTTTGCCTTTATGGTTTCAGTCCTTGTCTGCCTTGGTTTCTCATTCTGTGTATTCTTGAGTGCTTGGACAGAGGATATTGGGTCACACGCCAGATCCGCTTCCTTTGATAAGAAGTTCACCAACTCTTTGAAAGGAGGATATTCAGCTTTTGCTTGTCTTGCTTCCATTGCTTTACGATTCCATCTCGACACAAGCCAGTCTGGGAGCTTTGACAAGATCTTCTGACTTTCAGTGCAGTCATTGAGAATCTCTAGCGTCTTAATATGAGGTATTGCGGCCTCACAGCTCTGGAGGAAATCTGCAAGTTCTCTGAGTTCGCATCCGTCTTTATAGTTTACCTTTGGCCACGCATGCAGCTTGTCTCTGAAGGACTTCCCGATTACGAAAGGGTCTCCAAAGCGCTTCTCTAGCAGCTTCCATGCAGTGTCGTACGCTGCCTCTGTGCCGATCAGGAAGAGTCCCTCGACAGCTTTCTTCGCAGCACCGCTTAGATACTTTCTCAAGTAGTAGAGTTTCTCATTTTTTGGAATGCCTTTTCGGTCAATTAGTATTTGAAATGATAATTTCCAGTCGTTGTACTTTATGGGATCTCCCGTGTATACTGTAGGTTCAGGTGTTGGGAGACGATTAGCACTCATGGCTTCAGCGAGAGCAGTTGCTAGATCAGGACCTTGTGCCTGCCCTTTTGGTGAGACTTGTGCGACTAATTGAACGTCGGGATGATAATGACTTTGTACTTGAGCTTGTTGAGGAATGAATGCAGGACTTGATGCTTTGTGGGTTTGTAACTTATATGGCAATTTGACATCATGTGGTAGACTAACTACTTCGGACTTGTCACTGAGTTCATCGTACACCTTGACTCGGGCCTTGGCTGCATTCAGCTTTTTTACTTCTTCTAAGCGCTCAAGCTTTCGGAGCTGATTTTGTATTGCCTGTTGTCTGGCTAGCGATTCAGCCTCCAGTCTTTGAAGTTCAGTGACTTCCTTGTCCTGCTCCTCTAGCACTGACAAAACTTCTTTGGCAGCAGCTGCTTCTGCTACAGCCTCATCTCTCTTGACTGAATGATTGCTCGAATGAGTGTTGTGTTCTGAACGGAGGTATAGAGACTTTAATGATGGACTTGATGAATTGAGAATGGAGCCGACGTCTGGCCATTGTTCCTCATTCAATGCAGCGTCACCATCAATGAGTTGTTGTGCTCTTTTAATCATGAATTCGGACATAGCTACACATGCATCCACTTTGCGTCGCACGTCTGCATCAGGAGCTTGTATTTGACGGAGTTCTTCATATGTTGTCTTAACATCTGTGCATGTGGATTGTAGATCGTCAATCAACTTGTTTAATTCTTCATCTGAGATTTCATCACTCAACCATTCTTTAGCTAGCTTCGCATTACACTTCCATTTCTCATAGGCAAGTCTGTATCTGCGATGTACGCCTTTTGAATTTTCTTCTTGGAGCTCTTTCCCCTTTTCCGTCAAGGTTCGAGTTCTTTTGCTTCTTCGCACAGTGTCTTCTCCTTCTACAGCTTGGGCATCAACCTCGGGCTGAGCTAGTGAGTCTGTGTGTTGTTCAGTAATATGTGAGCTTGTGATCTGTTCTATAATATCTGTGTTTGGTTCTGTAACATTTATGTTTGAATCTGTAACCTTTGTGCTTGAATCAGACATATTGAAATAATGAGGCTTGTCAATTGACAATGTGTTGAGAAGATTAATTAAACTAATTTGGAAGTAGTTTTATATGAGTTGAAAATACCTAGTCACTTAAATTAGGCCTATTTAGCCTAGGCTATGTTTTACTTGAACAGCCTACTGTTTACTTGTTAATTCTGCAAATGCTTCCTAAAGGTTTGTGCAGAAAGCTCTTAATAAAGAGGAAGTTACTTGGGCCTATTTTGATTATTACTTAATTTGGGGTTTATATGTACATTGAGTCTCCCATAGACTTATAAATTCAACTTAAAATGCCCTTTGCTTAGTAAACAGAAAATGTATAAATCTTGACCAAACTCAAAGATGCCTTATTAAGCTGGCTTAATTAACAGAAATATGCCAATCTTGCTTTAACTTAAGAATGCCTTTTACACCTGGCAGAATGAACTGAAATTACAAAATCTTTCTTTTGAATTATGCTGTTGCACCGTTTGAAACTAAAAGCCTTCTTGGTCTGCAGTTGGACTAATTTGCAGTTAAACACATACAGTTCGACAATATCAGCAAATGAACATAATACTAGTTTGAAACCTTCATACTAGGCACCGTTTGCAAAGTGATAACCTGAGTCCTTGTGAATTCCAGAAACTTCTTCTCCCACCACTTGGCTTTGGCGGGGCTTCTTTGTCCTGGAAATCGACTTGATTGACAGGCAGGCTAATCTTCGTCTTCGAGATGCGCTAGCATGAATGGAAACTTAGCTATCAATGTTCGTTGAACTTGCTTCTATCGTCTTCTTCCACCATATGGTCCCGTGTCTCTCCTACCCGCGAAGGCAGTCGAGTTCTCACTGTAACTCCTTTCGAATACACGGCAACACAGGAACAGTTCTTTTTGGAAAACGGGCGTTTATTGATGCCTTTCTTCTTGCTGTACACACCATCCACGCCGTGAGAACTTAAACACAGTACAATACAGTACGTCAGATAACGGTTTGCATCAATAAACACTAATAAAGAAATGAAATTACAAAAATACAATACCTCGTTGGCTGCTTGTAACGAAAAGAGGTTCTAACAGAGGTTTGCTTGAAGTTTCTTATCATACAGTGCATTTAACTTGTAAATCTTTTGAGGAGCTGAAGACAACGTGCTTATGGCTCCAACTTTCTTGCATGTTCTCTCCTCTTATCAGTCCGTGGGGGGCGTAACATTACAACAATTGTTCCGCCTTGCAACACAATTAACAAAATACACATACGTTCTCTCCAGGAGATGAACAATCACACATTTGTAATCATATTTTATAACCTTGCTCATCATGAACTTATTTATTAATATTTATTTATTTACACATATTTAAAGCATTTATATAATATGACATGTACCCTATTTAAAGTACTCTTTCAGCAACAGCTACAATGAGGATTAGGATGACTCAAATGATGGCTCCACCACCGCTAGGCCACCATGAGGGAATGAACCCAGTGGTGGGGAGATAATGAGGTTACACTGTTACAAAAGGTCTGTGCTTTTCTGACAATAAACTGTTAACAATATAAAATGTGTTGGATAGATAGATAAATAGATAGATTTATCTATCTATTTCATTTTCTATCTACACTCCAGAATAAATGTACAATCTCCACCAGGTCACCCTAAAACGCAGCAGAATGAACATCTACGATATTACAATTTTTACTCTGCTCCGCTCTTTTTTTATTCTTCCTATGCCTCTGTAGCTTCCTTGGGGCTAGGCCCCCCACTCATATACTTTATCCTGGCATTCTGTCCCCACAAGGAAGAATTGCTGTTGGAATAATTAATTCTGAAATGTGATACTGACAAGTAAGGTCCAATTAGGTTAGGGTACAGGTGTAATAAGATCAGCTTGCCAAGATTGCCAAGATAAAGTATGTTGAGGGGAGGATAAGATCATGGAGGTTAGGTGATGAGGCAAGAAAGAAGACTGTGAGGAAGATGAAGTACTGTCAAGATTAAATACATTTTACGATATGTATAGGCTAAGGAGCCTGCCTCGCTCGTTTTATGTCCAATTTATGATGAACCTATCAGACCAAGCAAGTCTAGCGACAAATCGAAACCAAATAGAATTTGAAATGTTACACCCATTTTTAGATGACTTGCTCCTCCAAAATAATAGAATTGAAGCATTTGGCGGAGAAAGGGTCATTTTAAGTGTCAAACACTGACCTCTGTGGCAGACACAGCGTGTGACACGTGACTAGTATAGAAGAAAACGACTGTTACAGAATTGAAAGGTAACAAAATGCAAAGGATTCCAGCACATGCCTGCAAAAAACGTCCTTAATCTATAATGACAATAAAGATACAAAATTAAAGCACAACTGAAGTCATCATTCTTTGATAGGATTATTTGAGGGGAAGGTCATGTTTTAACAAACTTTTTTTCCTTATTTCTCACTCAAATTACGTGCTTTTTCGCGAACTTTTTCAATATTATAACCTCGTATATAATAATAATTTGCATAACCCAAGCATTGGTTATTAGACAGATATAGAAAATTCATAAAATAATCAAATCAAACCATTTTATATTTCAAGATGTGCTGATTTTCAAGTTATTTCACTCCAACATTTTTTATATTTTTTATAATTAAAAGATAATTATGAAGAAATGTATAATTTCCTTATGTCAGCCCCATGTAAACACTGGATTAGGGAAGGCAGACTACATACAAAACACCTTCCATTTGGAACAAACTCCAACAATACTTGATGTTGTGTGTTTGTGTTTTACAGAGAATTAATTAATCTCATCTCCCTTCCAACAGAATTATCCTGCATTGACTGTAATTGCTAATGTTTTTATATCCATTGTATTGTTTTACTTTACTTTATTATCTTATCTACTTTATTTTTATATTTCCCTCGGCACCGTTGCAAAAGAAGGATTATTTCCCTCAATGTGTTTTCCGGGGTTGAATAAACTAAAATGAAAAAATGAAAACGATCATTTTATTCTAAATTGCGTGCGTGCGTGCGTGTGTGAGCGACAGACCACGTCACCATGACGAAATCTGCTATAAAAAGGCGGCAGGTGGAGAGAGACGTAACCAAAGGTGTCCACATCCACCGTGTCATCATCCACAACAAAGGAAAAACGACACAAACAAACACACAACAGAACACAAAGAGAACTTTTCATCTGACGCCTCGCGCCTGCTATTCCTGGCGCCGGCGGCTTTTCTTAGCTCGTGCAGAGCAGCACGTGCGGGGTACAGCCGTTTGCGCTGTTTCTGCATGAGCTAAGACAACCCGCACCACATGCTGCTGCTGCTGATGCTCGGGGGAGATATGGGGAGGGCGTGCGCGGGGAGCGCTGATGTTTTTGTATGATGATGTTTCACCGTGGGGACAGGGGGCCACGGTGATACATCCCCATAGAGGCGCCGTACAAAAACCTCCCGCCGTTCACACGCACTGTGCCACCGCACAACCCGCTGCATCTCAAGGAAAAAAAACCAACAATGGAGGTAAAGTCGACGCCATGGCTTCCCGGGTGCTTCTCTATACAAACCATGAGGAACATTGAAGACGTTAAAATAGATTTTGTTCCGGTTTTTCTGATGCCAATCGATTCCATTTGTGTGCGTAATTCGCCCTAGTTGATCAAACTTCGCAGCACGCATGCGTGTTTCGTCCATACACCAAATACATCTAGGGATGTGGTGTCTACCTTGGGGATGAATTCGGAAAGTTTGATGGCTTTTTGGTACAAGAGCAGACCAGTGTGACACTGGAAACGAGGCCTACTTTGGAAAAGGGACGAAACTCACGGTCCTGGGTAAGTCCACGCTCAAAATCCATCGCTATGACCAGCTGACAACAAGCGTTTGACCGCGAATAGAGCCGAGTCGTTCTAATACAGACCGATCTGGGAGATCTGGGTTTTGGGAAGAATCGATAACACTGTGACCAACACTGAACCAGCCTTCTTTGGCAAAGGAACCAAGCTGACCGTCTTAGGTAAATATTCCGTTCTCTAAATATGAAATGCTAAGACTGACACTTTCTACAGCCTCGGCATGAAAACCGTATGCCAGTATTCGATATAGTGTGAGTATCGCGGTTGGGGAAAGTTTGAGCAGATTATACCTGCCATTTCTGCACTGTGATGATTCAAGTGAAGCATATTTCGGAAAAGGAACCAAGCTGACCGTTTTGGGTAAGAGAATGATAAAGAAAAGATGTAGGCCTACAACTTAAGACACATAGGTAAAATGTAAAGGGGAGCAGTCAAAGAACTCTATAGTTGTCCTGCTTCGTACGGTACCTACTTATTGCCATTAAGCTGTTGCACTGTGCCAATTATGAGGCCTATTTCGGCAAGGGAACAAAACTCACTGTTCTGGGTAAGTCCTAACGTTATTTCAATTTTCGGTATGCATTGAATGCACTTGACCTGTGAATGAAACATTTACCTTGTGTGAGTCTGGTTAACTAATCTGTGGAAATAATGTGTTAGTAGGCCTGTCTCTATAAAGAAAAGGGGTAGGATCGCTTTAGAGCAGATATCTCAGGAGAAGGGGTTAAAGGCATTAAAACAGTGAGCCCAGCTGGGTCTTGGGTTTATTGGTTGTTCTTGTGCACTGTGCCGGTGGTTTTAACGAGGCACACTTTGGTGGAGGAACCAGGTTAACGGTCATAGGTGAGACATCTAATGTTGTTTTTTACTTGTACTGATTGAAATAGATAGATTAACCTGAAACGTGCAAATTAGAAGTTCAACGGACTCCCCAACCTTTTCGGTCGGATAGTGCGTCAAGCCAAAGGCAAACTGCCGAGTTTTCAAATGAAAGAAAGACCATTTTTTTATGACTTAAATTAAATAAAATGAAATAACCAATTCTTTCATTAATATAGCCTATGCGGAGGGTTGAGACTCGACGTTAGTGTGTAAAGCGTTCACTTGAACGCATAGCGATAAGAATGAATAAACTACCAAAGGAGAGGGTTCTCCCGTTCGAGGTGGAGGTGAGGTGGAGCCGGTGATGTGGAGGCAAGGTGGAGACAGGGTTATGTTACGGTGGAAATCCTCTGTGCTCAAACTCGGAAGCCTACTTTGGAGCTGGAACGAAATTAACCGTTTTAGGTAAGAAATGTGTCCTCCAGAGCTCTTTATCTCGTAGGAGTCATGGTGTAGACGTTTTGTTCATCGGTAGGCTACTATTAAAAAAAGATCGAATCAAATATTTAAAAAAAATAATTCATTGTTTATGTGTATAGAATGTTCGAAAACGGTGAGTTAGGATTCGGATTCATAAAAGGAAAATCTTGATCCAAGCGGTGTGTTGGCCCAGTGCCCTGAGAACACGGACTTGGAGTCAGTTTTATCCGCTCCCAGACTGTAAAGGCTGTGGCGGTGCATGTTGGCCCGGTGCCCGGAGAACAACAAGTTTTAACCGCTCAGTGAGCGGCTGTGCTCCCAGTCCGAGGCATACTTCGGAAAGGGGACAAAACTCACCGTTTTAGGTAAGGATATACGCAGTAAAAATATCGTATGTAATTCGTAATGCATATTAATTCTCTAATGGCGCATGTTAAATACATGTAAATATATATATATAAAAGAGAAATACGTCCACCGAGACCATTTTGGTGGTTAAAAGTCGTATTCGTGATGAAGTGTGTTGTGTAGGTCTACACAACCAGGTTAAATGTTTTAAATAAACTGTACACTGTTTCTACTGTAGGCTAGGCTACACAACCATTAAAGTTTGATTGATTCGCATGGCCTGGTTGTTCTGTAACTGAACTCCGAGCCTGCTGTCTGGTAGAGGCACACGACTCACGGTACTAGGTAAGGAATAACTTGTTTGCAGAGACAGCATTATGTTGGTTAGTATTGACAAAAACAATGGAGGGAAAAGCAATAATTTAAATGAAGAAACAAAGTTAATATTTACTAATAGCAAAATTAATATAAGTGTTTCCATGATATATGAGAAATTAATAATAGATAGGTAATATAGCTAATTGTTTTTTTAACAAGCAGCAAAAGCGAACACTGGCTTTGCTTAGTAAGGCTAATAGTCATTTAGCAAAAAAGTGTTGGTCTAAATTAAGGACGTGTTAATATTGCAAAAAAAATGGTTCTAATGAAAAAGCTAATTAACTAAAAAATATGTAACAGATTACAATGGGATAAAGTGTAACGTAACAATTGTTAAAGCTTGGCACTTGGTTCTATGAACATCCTTAATGTACCAACAGCGATATATTGTTGTTTTTCTTTCTTCTGACAAATGCAATTATTGTAAGTCTCTTCGGATAAATATGTCTGCTAAATGCCCTAAATGTAAATGTAACGAATCACACGCAGAGTGGCCTCGCTCTGTTAACATCCGACTTGGGTCCCCTGCCACAATTAGGCTCCTTAATCCACCTAATGTACACCAACGTACCACGTTTATCGGCCAGGGCCGGTCCCACATGCAGGCCCCACCAGGGGGTACCTGTCATGTGCACAATCATAACTAGTATGGGAGGCAAGTCGGTCAAAGGGATGCGGAGGCTGGTCACCCCGCATGTCAGACGGTCTGACGGCGTCCCTCTGTCCCCATAGAACCGTTGTGTAACATCTCCCCGCCCACGGTGGTGGTCCTGCCGCCCTCTGAGAAGGAGTGCCGGGACCGGAAGAAGCAGCTGAAGAAGACCCTGGTGTGCGTGGCGTCAGGCTTCTACCCGGACCACGTCGGCGTGTCCTGGACTGTGAACGGCCAGTCGGTCACTAAGGGCGTGGCCAGTGACCACCCCGCCCTGCGTGTGGGCGACAAATACCAGATCACCAGCCGGCTCCGGGTGGAGGCCCGGGAGTGGTACACAGAGGGCACCATCTTCACCTGCAATGTCAGCTTCTTCAACGGGACAGACACCTTCAACACCTCGGCCGAGGTTTATGGGAGCGGTGATGGTACAGTACAGCACCCAGAATGACCCTTAAGAGTCCATTACACCAGAACTGGTTTATGGGGTCACAGTAGCACTACTGAACATGAATGACCCTTAGGAGTCCCGTACCATATATTTGTATAGAATATATAGACTAATTGGACTTCAAATTGGATAAAGGGGTCTGCTTAATGACTGAACAGTCAATAAAAAGTATAACACTACTTTATTATAGTAAGTTATTATAGTATAACACTTTGTTTAGGAGCAGTAGCCGCTACGACATCTAGCTTTAGGAGAGCCACAGCTGATTGTCAGCTGACTGACAGGTGACTGACAGGTGACTGACAGGTGACTCACAGGTGACTGACAGGTTTCGGCAGATCCTGGGGATCAATGACGAACAAACGTTGATTTAATTGGTAGGAAACCAGTGTAATAATACGTGTTCTACTCCATCTTTCCAGTCAATGGGACCCAGACGGACGCCATGACCAGAGGTACCAGTTCTGACTCCCAGTAAAACCACACAGCACTAACTTACAGAAAGGACCCATGTACAGGCACTTACTTTACCTGTATAGGCTCCTGTTGATTACGGTCACTCAGACTGAAAATATACTACATATCTTATATTACTTATTATTTGTGAACATCCTGTATATATCTATACATATCTTTTATTCGATGTTAATCCGGTATATTTAATATTTACTTTCCACATTTACTGTAGTTTTCACTTCATCCCAACTGTGTCTCAACAGAACAGTACCTGAACCTAAACCCCAACACGCTGTTAATTTGAAGTTCTGCTTTGTTTTGCCCACAGAGGAATTCGTTAAGGTCACCCAGACGGCCAAACTGTCCTACATCGTAATGATCGTCAAGAACATCGTCTACGGAGTCTTTGTCACGATACTGGCTTGGAAACTCGGCATCGGACGATCGCACGCTACGGTACGTTTTACGTGCGACACAAAGCTAGCATGTAGCAATGATGTGGTTATGAACAAGTTATGAACAAGTGTTTTGGGTTTACAATGCTGTGGCACATATTTCATAAAGGTTAGAGCATGTTGACTTGTTTGTCCAAATAGTTTGTAGGTAAGTCTGTTTAGCATCTCTACTTCAAACCCTCGCATGCACAATTGGTTACACTGTGAGTTGCCATTTGCCACTTTACATTTACACTTATGATAGCAAGACACATATATATATACAGTAGATGGCACGCATGTACACACCTTTCTTGTGAATAATGTTACATTTTGTGTCTGACTTGTTTGCACTGTTGAGCTAGCACGATATTCAAGCAGATCAATGTGCCCGTGAAAATAAACGTGAACCTTGAAGCAGCACTCGAGTGAAGGCTGAAGGGGGCGTCTGGTCAGGACGTCCGTGGCTCAACTTGTGTCTTGTCCCGTCTCGTCCCCCAGGCTAAGAAGTGAGACAGCGGCGGTCCAAGGGAGGTGACGGCTCCAGCTGACCATTTTCTCCGTTGTTGCCTTGGTGATGTGAAACATGCCATCTGAGGATATAAACACATTAGGTTGCACTCTGGAGAGCCACGCTGTGTTCTACATCCAGGCATCAGCCCGCTTCGTCTCAGTTTCTCATCACTTTGAAGATCGCTGATGAAATGATTGGGACGCTAAAATAATTATAAGAAGGAATATTAATAATGATAATCACTTTTGCTGAAATCCATGATGCTATTGTCTCATTAGAATGTATGTTCTTGCATGATTTGTATTTGTTTTCATAAAACCCAATGTTTCTTTCTGTAATAAAGTCGATAAGGTTGAAATGGCTGTGGTTTTGTTCTCGCTAGTTTGTAATAAAAGTTGGTGAGATGAGATGAGAGAATTAACTAAAGTTAAAGTGTTGAGTTACTCACGTAGATTTATATATTCTACTAGTATAAGACAAAGCTGTTCGCTAAAGGTCAATGCTAAAGGTCAATGTCTTCACACACTTTTAATCTCTTAAATGTCTGACATTTAAGAGATTTAGGATTGGGTAAGATTCAAAGAAGAGGGATATTTATGTACTGTAATATAAATAATGTTTGACAGGCTGATGTAGTCCTACTAAATCACCTAAAACACTTTCTTAAAACCCAAAACACTCCAACCAGTTAATTATTACAAACACATCTCAATTATCTCAAGGGTTGGTCCACCAGACGCCTTACTACGTACCAAGACATACACAATCATCAGCAACATAGAAAATGATCAACAAAACACATCAGAGAACTACAAATGCTCTTGTATCCAGAGCGAGACTGCCAGCAGAAGAGGAGCTGATGATGGAGGAGGAGGAGGAGGAGGAGGTGATACAGGATGTGGTGCCCCACATCCTCCTTACAAGCGAGAAATGTCAAAGTTCGGCAGCTTCCTGCCTCCCCACCACGACCCAGACACCTGCCGCCTGCTCGTGCAAAACAGCCTGCAGTCGGGCGGAGAATTTTCCACGGGGGGGGGGACGGTTGCCGGGGGTGACGGGGGCGTGCGTGTGAGCGCGCAGTGCGGCGGGCTTCTGGCTGGTGTTTGGAGGCAGCTGCTTGCCTCTGTTTCCGGTGCAGTCGTTTGCATTTTGCAAAAGAGCTTCTGAGGTGAAGACCTGAATATGAAAACCTGTTGTGCAACTGCTACATGACGAAAGTCAACTACAGGTGACGGGAAAGGTAACCTCCTAAAAAGCATAAGGTTTAGTGCTTTCATTCACCACTGTGAAAGCTGAAGTCAATGTGAGTGCTCAAACTAAGCAAAAGAAACGCGTACAAAACTATCTCCATCTGCCGGCACTGTTGCAATACTCAAAGTCAACTGTTCTTCATCATTTAGAAGTCTATTCCCTGTTTTCACTTGTGTTTATGCTTTGAAAATCCATAATTCACACGCAAGCATTAGCACACTCAGGAATGCACTTGAATGTATAAAATCGACACACACACATACACACACACACACACACACACGCACACACCCCCCCGTTGTGGAGGTGTCACACAGACCCCTGTGGTAAACGTCTGACTGTTGTGCACCAGAATACAGAAATAAACTCACCACAGGTGTTATCAAAATATGATTCTTATTATAAAAATATTACAAAATGAACAGAAACATGGAGTCAAAATATAAAAGATGGTTCTCAAGAAAGACAGTGGCAGTGCATGGCCATTAAATTAGACTGTCTCATTATAGCCAAAACATATAATAATAAAAATAAAATCGTACAGTGCAGCAAATAGCAGAGTATTTCAAATGAAATAAAATGAATCAATCACACTTACCACATTAACTTAATTAATCTGAATAAAACATACAGCGCCCTCTTTAAAATACCAATGCTTTGAAAAGTGTGATAAACCTCTACTGAACAGATGGGGGCGACAGTGAGAAGGAAGGCTGTCCATGACATGTACTCGTCTTCAAATACACTCTGAACAGAGTTTATGCCGTAGATGATGTAGTCTTCTGCTGACTGAGAACCAGTATTTCTCTACTCAATTTCAGGTTAATCAGTAGTTTTCTACTCATTTTGAGGTTCTCAGTTACATCAACATCTTCATAATTCGAATGTCTTTGATGATACGTTTCTTTTTACGCCGTCCAGATTCCAAAGTTCGTGCTCGAAATGCAACGCTATCTTCCTGGTTTCCCAAGACCCCCCCCTCCCAAACCCCACCGCCTCCTGACCCCAGATGCCCCCCCCCCCCCCTCACCATCTCTAGCCCCCCCCATCTGACCTGGAGTGACCTTTACAATCTACTTATGAAGACATGACTTCACCAGGCCCTCATCGCTACGCTGATCCCTTGTTTTGTGTAAACCCAACCCCGTCTCAGCGTCTCTACGGAGCCACGCCTGCTGTCCCACCGCTGGTCGGACCGCAACCTTTGACCTCCGACCCTAGTGAGCGGTACCTTCAGTCTTTTCAATGGGATCCTGTGAAGGCAGCATCCCCCCCCCCAGAGGTAAGCAGCATCCTGGGGGTCCTGGGGGGGGGGTCCTGGGGGGGTCCTGGGGGGTCTTGGGGGCCCTAGCCCCGCGGCTGGGCCCTGCGGGTGGAGCGGGCGTGGCGGGTGCAGCTGCCGCAGCAGAAGCTGGAGTAGTAGGAGTTGGAGCAGAGGCGGGCGTAGACGATGAGCTCACAGTTGGCCAGGTCGGGCTGGTCCACGCAGTCCGGGGGGAGGTCCACTGTGGGGGGGGGGGGGGCACAGGGGTTAGTGTGTGTGTGTGTGTGTTTGTGTGTGTGTGTGTGTGTGTGTGTGTGTGTGTGTGTGTGTGTATGTGTACAGTGTGTATGTGTGTGTGTGTGTGTGTGTGTGTGTGTGTGTGTGTGTGTGTGTGTGTGTGTGTGTGTGTGTGTGTGTGTGTGTGTGTGTGTGTGTCATACACACACACACAGTTTATAACGCACACTTAGTACACACAAACACATACACACACACACACAGTTAACACACAGAGTATACAAAAACACACACCACACACACACACACACACATAGTGTGACACAACGGAAGGGAGACAGTGACAGACGGACAGAGAGAGAGCAGGGAGTTCCCTGACCTTGCTGGCTCCTCCTCGTGACCTTGACCTCGGCGGCGGCGCTGACGGAGTAGATGCCGGTGTAGGCGTTGCAGGTGTACGTCCCCTCGTCGGCCGGCTGGGCGTCGCTCACCACCAGGCTGCCGTCGGCCGACGCCCGCACCTTCACCCCGTCGGCCCGCACCGGGACGCCGTTCCTACGGCAACGGGACCAGCGTTAGCATGGTGGCGGAGTTACCATCGTGAAGAGATCAGTCTACCAGCCTACCCAGTGGACTGTAGTAAAGGTTGCTCATCTATCCGTCACACATCAAGGTGGACACGCCCACTTGTGATGTCAGAAGAGGCCGATTTCCAAAAACGGCTTGTAACGGCTAATTACACTCACACCTGGTGGGATAATATCTCACCTTTAACATCGAATTGGCCAAGATAGTAGTTATCTTTAAGTGCTATAAGTGCTTATTTCCTCTGATTGCTACCAGATGTCTTCCAGGAGGATGTCTACATTTAACATCACAAAGTTTTAAAGGTTTTTTATGAGCACAATCACACAAGTATGTGGCCAGTAAAACTAAAAATGGAGGACTCCGACCGTTAATACATCTAGGAGGATGAAAACACAACAAAAACATCAGCGTAAAATATTCACAAAGATCAATAGATAATACATCCTAGTGTCCTCTTTTTGGCCTTTGTTGATAGGAGTGATTATTAGCTAAAACCTGACGGCAAAGAATCGTGCGTTGACTTAGCATCGCTAACGCTAACAGGAAGTAGCTTGCTACCGGGACCAGCCGACGTTGACGTTGTCCCCGGAGACGACGCAGGGCAGCACGGCGGTGTCGCCCTGGGTGACGTGGACGTTGGTGGGCGCCGTGGTGATCCGCAGGTCGGCTAGACGATCACAGAGCAAACACCTTAACCCCTGGTTTGGTAAAGCTTGATGCTAAGCTAATTGACACAGTAGCATGCCATGAGGCATAGCATGTAGCATAGCTAGGCTAATGAACATGATGGTTGGGATGCAAAGATAGGTGACGAGTTAGCATGAGACTAATTGTAACATCAGTGTCATGATTTGGTTGTTGGACACTCTCATATTGACATTAGAATACATTAGCATATCATAGATCTGAGTGTATTAGCTAACGATTGCATTGTTAGCATGTAACTTTGCCGTTGATGAGCATCACCTTTCACCCTGAGCTGCAGCTGTCTCTGTTCCAGCTGCTTCTGATTGGACGCTGTGCAGGTGTAAACCCCTGAGTCACCTGACCTCAGCTGGCCAATGGTCAGCGTGCCCTCGGAATTCTGGGTAATTCTGTGACGAAGACAAAAGGAAACGAGCATGAGGCCTGTTGGATTGATGAGGTGATACAAGGATGTGTCTGTCTGTCTGTCTGGACTCCGTGTGTGTGTGTGTGTGTGTGTGTGTGTGTGTGTGTGTGTGTGTGTGTGTGTGTGTGTGTGTGTGTGTGTGTGTGTGTGTGTGTGTGTGTGTGTGTGTGTGTGTGTGTGTGTGTGTGACTCCGTCAGTGTGTGTGTTCGTACCTGGACTCCGTCAGTGTGTGTGTGTGTGTGCGTACCTGGACTCCGTCAGTGTGTGTGTGTTTGTGTGCGTACCTGGACTCCGTCACTGTGTGTGTGTGTGTGTGTGCGTGTGTACCTGGACTCCGTCAGTGTGTGTGTGTGTGTGTGTACGTACCTGGACTCCGTCAGTGTGTGTGTGTGTGTGTGTGTGTGTGTGTGTGTGTGTGTGTGTGTGTGTGTGTGTGTGTGTGTGTGTGTACCTGGACTCCGTCAGTGTGTGTGTGCGTACCTGGACACCGTCAGTGTGTGTGTGTGTGTGTGCGTACCTGGACTCTGTCAGTGTGTGTGTGTGTGCGTACCTGGACTCCGTCAGTGTGTGTCCCTCTCTGGTCCAGTGGATGGTGACGGAGGAGAGGGCGGAGGCCGGCAGGATGTGACACGGCAGAGTGGCCGTCTGGCCGGACCGCAGCTCCATCACCGAGGGGGCGGAGCTCTGGATGCTGAACCTGGGGGGGGGGGGGGGGGCAACAATCACATAAACATACAGTGCACACATCATGGGGGCGGCACATACACATATATTATAAATATCATGGAGGGGGGGGGGGGGGCAAATACGGATATATTACACACATCATGGAGGGGGGGGGGGGGGCACATCCATTACACACATCATGGAGGGGGGGGGCATACACATCATGGCTCATCATTAGGGGGGGGGGGGATAGGGTGACAGGTGTTTCAGAGATGCAGGTAAGCAAGCGAGAGAATGTTTTTACCTGGGTGAAGGTCCGTCACCCGGGAGTGGGTCTGTTGGAATGGGTTGAGATCCCTCTGGGACACACACACAGACACAGACACAGACACACACACACACACACACACACACACACACACACACACACACACACACACACACACACACGCTGTGTTAACCTGAGACAGACAGGTAGGTGTCTGTGTTTACCTGAGACAGACAGGTAGGTGTCTGTGTTTACCCGAGACAGACAGGTAGGTGTCTGTGTTTACCTGAGACAGACAGGTAGATGTATCGGTGGTCTCGCTCTCGGTCCTGCGTCGCCACACACAGGTACCACCCGGCGTCGGCCATGCTGAGCGGACCGACCAATAGGGAGCCATTAGGCTGCTGGTGGTGTCTGAGGTACGAGAGGCCAAGAGGTCGAGAGGTCGAGAGGTCAACAGTGGAGGTCATTACATGTTATTCATTGAAGTATTTCTGTCATGTGAAAAGTGTGATGAAACTTTTATGATGAAGAAGATCAAAGAAGTTCGTCGTCAGGGAGACAACAACAGTTGAACTTTGACCTCTGATTAGTTATGGCCAAGTTAATTGTAAAAAAAAATCTGAAAATCGATAAATGTAAATAAAACAATAGAGTGATTAGATGCTGCAATCACTAAAGGCCCAATATAAACATTTCCTCCAAAAGGGTGATTTTGTTCCCTCGTTGGTTTCAAGGGATTCTGGTTCATTCCAATACAATTAAAAAGTCAACATTCCTTGCATGTTGCTGTCACACCAAAATTGTACCGGGGGCGAAAATTGTACCGCCTACGTATTCCGCGTTGGAAACATAGCGTCATCGTTCGACGCCATTGCCCGTTGCCAGGCTGGTTTCAAAAAAACATTTGTTGCCAAAGACAAAATAACATAATACAGATAACAATTGTTTTTACTTTATATTTGTATTTTATTGAATTTAGCTAGTAAACTGAGTGTTTAAAGTGTATCATAGTCTAGCTAGCTTGTATTAATACACTCAGTTTACTACCTAAGTGTGATTAAACAATTAAATACAATACAATTATAAAGTTAGCTGCGCTAATAAATGTCATTTGTAAAATAAGTGTTATGTGTTTAAGGTTATTTCGTCTTGTGACGCTCAATAAATTAGCGAGAATGTTCGCGAATGTTCATCGTCCGTTGCCAGGCAACGTTCGAGGCGATCGTCCGTTGCCAGGCAACGTTTGAGGCGATCGTCTGTTGCCAGGCAGGTTTGGAATTTTCGAACGCAGATTACGTAGGCGGTACAATTTTTCGCCCCCGGTACAATTTTGGTGTGACAGTACGTCCATGATATGGACGTCAAAGGTTAACAACGTGTGTGTGCGTGCGTGTGTGTGTGTGCGTGCGTGTGCGTGTGTGCGTGCGTGTGTCTGACCTGCGGGTGGAGAGCGGTTCTCCGTCCCGCCGCCACTCCACGATGAGGGTGGAGGAGGGCGGGGGGCTCACCCTACAGGGCAGCACCGCCGTCTGGCCCACCAGGGCCTCCACCCGGGACGGGTCCGACGGGTCGATGGTCACACCCCCACCTAGGGTCAGACTGGGGGAGGAGGGGGGAGAGGAGAGGAGGGGGAGGTGAGAAGAGGAGGAGAGGAGTGGGAGGAGGAGGAGGAGGAGGGGAGAGAGAGGAGGGGAGATGGGGGAGGAGAGGAGGGGAGATGGGGGAGGAGAGGAGGGGGAGAAGATGAGAAGGAGAGGAGGGAAGAAAGAGGAGGGTAGAGGAGAGAGAAGCGGAGAGAGGGGGGATGAGGAGAAAGGAGGCAGGAGTACAAGGAAGGATAGAAAGAAGAAGAAAGAAAGATAGAAAGAGGTAAAAATGAGAGTGAAATAGAACGAAAGAGAGTAAATATCAACAGAGGAACAGAAGAAGAGAGATGGAGACAGAGCCAGAGAGAAGGGTCACTTTATGCTCCACTGTTGGTCCGGTCACTGGTCACCACAGCAAGCATAAAGGAGAGCCACGTGTGGGCCCTGATTGGTCGGTCAGAGGGGTCAGAGGTCAGAGAGAGAGAGGAGGTAAGACTGGCTCATCATCACCTGGTACGACCCACACTGCCCAGAGAAACACCCGCCACGCCAAAGTATTAGTACTCTACTGTTTCACTAGTTATACTATTATTAGTACTACTTTACTGCCAGTAGTTTACTACTAGTAGTGAGAGGGAGTATTGTACTGTAGTGTACTAGCTAGTACCAACACGATAGTAATAGTACACAAACTATCAAGAATAATCCTAGTAGTACACCGTGTACTACTAGCATTATTCTTGCTTTACTGACGACCCACCAGAGCTCAGAAGCACTAAAGCTTTATTAGGTCTGGGCCAATAGGACATAATCAAATATGTAAATTTTGGACCAAAATATCTCAATATAGATATTGTGATAATACTGTAGGGATGGCTATTTGTGCATTCACTAAATATTTACAGAATTCGATTTTTGATTGATAATCATCGGTAATGATGATTTAATGAAGTGGGTAAAGGCAAGTCAAAGTCAGCTTTAACAGTCTGGTAGGTTCATATGAAATAAGCATATTTTTATCGTATGGAATATTTTGCCCAGCATTATTACGGGGTTTCACTTCACTCACTGCGACAGGGGATGAAACTGAGAAAGATAGATGGGACAGAGACCACCGATACCGGGTTCACTGGATCAAAAACTGCTCTCTGCTGGCGGGACAGACAAACTGCATCTAAGCTCATCAGTCAATTTGTTCGGTCCACTAGAAATGTCTCTGAGTTTATACTCTACACAGTCTACAGTAATAGAAATCTGGAATAATTTGTAGTCTGTATAGTTCAATACAAAAAAATTCTCACTCAAATAACACTTACATTTAGGAATGAATAATGTACAGGAGACCATAACTGGAATATTCAATATTAATGCAGAGTTAAAAGTCTGAAGGTAACAGTAATAGCAAGGTGCTGAAATCATCTATTAATAATTAATAAGTAATAAGTAATAATTTGTGAAGAAGCTAGAAGATGTGTAAACAAATATCGGAAGAATGTAAAAACATTGAGGCGATGACACCCAGAAACCACAGGAGGCGACAGAGAGCGTTGTGTTTTAGTGACGACAGAGAGACAGAGGACACCACGACCAGTATGAAACATCACAGACAAACCTTTATTAGTTCAGTTAAACATGACAAACAGAGGTGACAACAGAGGTGACAACAGAGGTGACAACAGAGGGACCCAGATGGCGACAGACACACTGAGGTAGTGGTAGATTTACAGACCAACACAAACATGGTAGTAGTAGAAAGTAGCCAAAAGTCCCAAGAAGCAGAGAAAAGTGTCCAACAAGGTTTGCTGTGAAGCGATCAGGGGACCACCCGAGATTTTTTCAAGTTAAGAGCGGGCAACAAAATAAAAGTATCCCAAGGAGGCGAGTGTGAGTGCACATTGAGCTTTTAGTAGTGAAACAGGTATATTTCTACGAGAAATGGGAAGCAAGAAATGGAGGTTATAATAATCCTCATGAGGCCGGGAGCCTGGAAGGAAACACGCTGAGACTTCATCGGTGTAGTAAACACACGCGGTCATCTTTAAACATGTGGGGGTGTAGCTCCATCGCTACGCCCTCGGGCCCCGGGCTCCGTCAGGGCAGGGGCCCCCGTGGACGACGGCTACGCCAGCGAGCCAGAGGTGGAGGTAAGGGGGGAGGCCGGGGAAGGAGGAGGCGGGAGAGGGGGGAGGCGGGGGTGAAGCCGCGCCCCCAGAACCGCAGTGGAAGGTGGAGGTCTCACACAGTGGAGGGTGGGGGTCTCACACAGTGGAGGGTGGGGGGGTCTCACAAAGTGGAGGGTGGAGGTCTCACACAGTGGAGGGTGGGGGTCTCACACAGTGGAGGGTGGGGGTCTCACACGGTGGAGGGTGGGGGTCTCACACAGTGGAGGGTGGGGGTCTCACACAGTGGAGGGTGGGGGTCTCACACAGTGGAGGGTGGGGGTCTCACACAGTGGAGGGTGGGGGTCTTACCTCGCTGCCGGGCCGGCGCTCTGCGCCGCGGTCCCGAAGGTGGGCCGACGGGGGCGCAGGTGGAGGCGGGCGCGGTGTGCGTGGGAGGCGGCGTTGCCCCCCTGCCGGGTGACCCCGGCCCCACCCGGGGCCGTGAAGACCCCCCCCATGTCGCGGCCCACACCGGGCGTGGCGCCGCCGCCACCGACGGCGGTGGAGGTAGAGACGGAGGTGGCGCCCCCTGCTGGAGGTCTGGAGGCGGGGCCCCTGGAGGCGGGGCCGATGGGGGCGGGCCCCGGGGTCCACTGGGCCGACGCCGGTCCGGACGGACACGCCTGCTGGCACTCGGCGCGGGTCAGGAAATTGTTGTTGTTGCCGTGGCAGTTCCCGTACCAGAAGTGGACGCACTTGCCGGCGATGACGTCGTAGTGGAAGCGGGCGGTCCAGTCGGCGCAGGAGCCGGCGGCCTTGGGCAGCGTGCAGACGGTGCGCTCCACTGGACAGGAAGGAGAACACAGGAGGACAGGAAGAAGGAAGGGTTGGCGGGGATTTCTACAACTCTAAACAGCGGAATGGTGGGATGGGCGCCATCTACAGGTCGAAGAGCTGAACCTCTCCTTCTGTCGTCACATGTGATCGGCTCAAATGAGTGTCTGGTGATGTCCCCGGGAACCATCCCATATAAATCCTAATTTGGGTTTATAGTCAATAATAAATCAAATTTGAGTTTGTTGCCGGTAGACGGCGCTCTAGAGGTCAGTCCTCCCAATCACTAGGTTAACCTATTCCCCGGACACAACAATGATAGCTAGGATAAGATGCTACATGATGCTAAGTTCTAATTGCAGTAAGTGTGTACATCAAGTGCCAGGACGTGCAACTTGCAACAGCGAAACGGTGAGATGGCGCCCTCTACAGGTCAAGGAGGTGAACGTCACATGTCTGTCTGTAGTCACACGTGATTGGCTCAACTTAGTGTCTGCTGATGTCTCCGGGAACCACACCATATGAATCCTGGGTTTATAATCAATAATAAATCAGAGTTGTGGGGCGTGTGGTGGGCGTGGCCTCACGGTGGTGGGCGGGGCACTCCTCTCCGTTGGGCCCCCCCGCGGGCGTGGCGCGGTCGTAGCAGCAGCCGAAGACGGTGGTGCGGCACTGCAGGGCGTTGGTGGTGGGGAGGGACGCCGCCACCGCCGCCTGGGGAGCCCGGGAACACGGCGCCGGGGGAACCAGAGACACGGGGAGAACACTGAGTGCAATGTGGGCTCAGGAGGAGGGGAACGACCACGTTGGAGAGCTTTAAATAAGAATGTTGGAACGGGCGGCGGTTCCACTCGCTTAGCGTGCTAACCGGCGTAGCGACCCAGCGTGGAGTCAGACCTGTGGTCCAATGCTACACCTCTCTCTCTCTCTCTCTCTCTCTCTGGTGTTCTCTCTCTCTCTCTCTCTCTCTCTCTCTCTGGTGTTCTCTCTCTCTCTCTCTCTCTCTCTCTCTGGTGTTCTCTCTCTCTCTCTCTCTCTCTCTCTCTCTCTCTCTCTCTCTCTCTCTCTCTCTCTCTCTCTCTCTCTCTCTCTCTCTCTCTCTCTCTCTCTCTCTCTCTCTCTCTCTCTCTCTCTCTCTCTCTCATAAAGGCAGATGTATATGCACCAATGGTTCCTCTTTATTTGTGAACGTCTAGTCTGATTCGTATCACTGAATTTATACTTCAACAACACAGCCCCTTTCCCTTTGCAGAGGTTCCTTCCTCACCAAACCATGTCTAAGTGTAAAGCTAGCGCCTCTTGTCTAGCTAAGAAAAAGCACAGAAAGTTGAGGTTCTTTCTTTTTGATAGCTATGTATCGTATCTTTTTTGGGATGTTGGATTTTGAATGGCCTCTTTGTAAAATATACTGTTTTACTCTCAAGTCAATGGGGAAATCAGTCCCTTTAGTCTTTGTTAATACAGCTGTCATCGGTCACATCGTGGGTCAGCTGTTCCTATGACCTGGATCTATCCCCTCATCAAATGGGTCTCACCATTTTTCTGAAGAAGACCCAAGAGGGTCGAAACGTTGCTGTTAACTTTTTAATTAATATATGAATATGGGAGCTTAAGCAGTGCTGCGGACATACCATTTCTTTCACGGCTCATAGATGCCTACATGTAGACGGCGGTTGTCGGGGTCTGAACCCCCAGTTCTGTAACGGTCGGTAAACTTACGGTCGGTGCGGCTGCCGCGTGCTCCTGGCAGCCCTCCCTGCTGGGGCCCTGAGCCGGGGTCACTCCGTCACGGCAGCAGCCATAGCTAACACACACACACACACAGAGAGACACACACACACACACACACACACACACACACACACACAGAGACACAGTGAGAGAGAGACACACACAGAGACACAGTGAGAGACACACACACAGACACAGGGAGAGACACACACACACAGACACAGTGAGAGACACACAGAGACACAGTGAGAGAGAGACACACACACAGACACAGTGAGAGAGAGACACACACAGAGACACAGTGAGAGAGAGACACACAGAGACACAGTGAGAGACACACACACACAGAGACACAGTGAGAGAGAGACACAGAGAGACACAGTGAGAGACACACACACAGACACAGTGAGAGACACACACACACACAGACACAGTGAGAGACACACACACAGACACAGTGAGAGACACACAAACACACACAGAGACACAGGGAGAGACACACACACACAGAGACACAGTGAGAGAGAGACACACACAGAGACACAGTGAGAGAGAGACACACACACACAGAGACACATTGAGAGACACACACACACAGACACAGTGAGAGAGAGAGAGACACACAGAGACACAGTGAGAGAGAGACACACACAGAGACACAATGAGAGAGAGACACACACACAGACACAGTGAGAGAGAGACACACACAGAGACACAGTGAGAGAGAGACACACACACAGACACAGTGAGAGACACACACAGAGACACAGTGAGAGAGAGACACACACAGAGACACAGTGAGAGAGAGAGACACACAGAGACACAGTGAGAGAGAGACACACAGAGACACAGTGAGAGAGAGACACACACACACACACAGAGACACAGTGAGAGAGAGACACACAGAGACACAGTGAGAGAGAGAGAGACACACAGAGACACAGTGAGAGAGAGAGACACACAGAGACACAGTGAGAGAGAGACACACACACAGAGACAAAGTGAGAGAGAGACACACAGAGACACAGTGAGAGAGAGACACACAGAGACACAGTGAGAGAGAGACACACAGAGACACAGTGAGAGAGAGACACAGTGAGAGAGAGACACACACACAGAGACAGTGAGAGAGAGACACAGAGACACAGTGAGAGACACACACACACAGAGACACAGTGAGAGAGAGACACACACACACACAGAGACACAGTGAGAGAGAGACACACAGTGAGAGAGAGACACACACAGAGACACAGTGAGAGAGAGACACACAGAGACACAGTGAGAGAGAGAGAGACACAGAGACACAGAGAGAGAGAGACACACAGAGACACAGTGAGAGAGAGACACACACACACACACACACACACACACACACACACACACACACACACACACACACACACACACACACACACACACACACACACACACACACACACACACACACACACACACACAGACAGAGACACAACCAGAGAGAGAACAGGACAGAGAGAACAGGACAGAGAGAACAGGACAGAGAAGACAGGACACTCTGTACCCATCAGCCGGCTGGTAGCTGCAGGGCAGACTGTTCAGACCCGCGACCGCAGGAGAGGCTAAAGATAGTCCAGAAGTGTCGGGGGAACGTAAACCACTCTGGCTGCAGAGAACCCGCTAGGCCGTTATAAACCCATGTCCCACGTCCCCGGAGGCCAAGCCCAAACCAGGCCCGTAATTTAGACGCCTCACACGCCACCCAGCGCGGCCGCAGTGTAAATACCGGTTGATCCTGGGCTTTCTCCGCTAGCAGCCCTGGGCTGAGTTAGCGGTTTGCTTAGTTAGCGCTGGGCTGAGTTAACGGTTAGCTAACACAGCGCTGGGCTAAGTTAGCAGTTAGCTAACATAGCGCTGGGCTAAGTTAGAGGCTACCTAGCGTAAAGCCATGCTTAGTTCGCGGTTATCTACGGTAGCATTGGGCTGAGTTACCAGCTACCTAATGTCAATCTGGGCTGAGTTAGCGGTTAGCTTACGTAGCGCTGTGCTAAGTTAGCGGCTAGCTTACGTGGCGCTGGGCTAAGTTAGCGGCTAGCTACCTGGTGCCGGTGCAGTATTGCTGGGCGTCGGTGGGCGGGGCCACCGGAAGCTCCTGCACCCGGGGACAGCCGAGGCCGCGGGGCCCGCCGGCCGCCACGCGTCCGTCAGGGCAGCAGCCGTACTGTGATTGGCTGCAGTGGATGGCGGGGGCGGAGCTGTGGGGGTCGTGCACGGTGCCGGTCGCTGAGCCGTGGCCTGCGGAGAGACGGAGGAGGGGGAGGTACACATGTCAGTCGTTGATTAGCATTCGGATCCCCTTCCTCCCTCCCCTGTTGAGGAGGGGATGATGGGGGCGCCGTTCGTGGGGTCGTTGGGGTCTCAGGGTCACGGGGTCTCAGGTTCAATGCTCAGTAGGGGAGTCCCCCCCCCTCCCAGCTGTGAGTGGGATGCTTGCAGCGTGCGGATGACACCAGGCGGAGGTGAACTCGAGCGCAGAGTGGATCAGAACCTTTATCTAACCGATGAGCTGGTTTACTGGTAACCGGAAGGTTGCTAGTTCGATCCCTTGCTAGGCTCCTCCGAGTGACGAGGTGTCCCCGAGCAAGGGACCTCACCCTTACTGCTCCCGACAAGATGGCCGTCGCCTGGCATGGTCGACACCGCCGTCGGTGTGTGAATGTGTGCATGAATGGGTGAATGTTGCAAAGCACTTTGAGCGGCCACTGGTTAGAAAAGCGCTTTGTAAACGCAGTCCGTTTACCATCCACCATTTTACAACAGGGAGGGCTTGGCTTTAACCCTGCCAGGGTTTGGTTGGGGGTGTGATTCCCAGTGTGTGACGAAAGTAGCATGCTTACGATGTTTGCCGACGATATGAAAACATCCCCCGACTCCCTCCTATCCGTCTCTATTTGTACACAAACGCAGAGCAGGAAGAGGAACAACATCGGAACAAACCCAAGAATTCCTTTTCAATAGCATTCCGGGGAGCGCTGGGCCGCCTGTACTGTCCCGGGGGTGAGGGGGTGAGGGGGAGGGAGGGGGGGAGGCGGGGGTGGGGTGGGGGTACCGGGCAGAGTACGTCAGCAACAGGCCCATGCAGCACAGCCCAGATCAGTGGGCGCACTCGCTAGCACACTCGAGTGAACAGCAGATATTTAGATCAGGCTGACGCAGAGATGGGATGTCCAGAGGCTCTTTATTATAAGGGGGGGGGGCACAGGGGCGATGAACTAGGGGGGGCTGGGAGGGTTTGGATGTCAGTCACGACTGGGACACTTTTCTGAACTGGTGCACTGGGGACACGCAAATGCATTTCACTTTATTTTTTTATTTATTTTAAGGACAGTGCACATTAATCTACATTTCTGTAAATGTGGCAGTGTTAGCCAGCAGGCCAATTTTCAACTGTAGCCCTTTAGCAAGATGTGAAGCTAGGCACAGGATGGCTGAAAAGCAAAACATATTAGGCTTTGCTTCTGTCGTCGGTTCTCCTGGGAACAGGGGGTTCCATGGGAGGGTTCTAGAATCAGGGGGGGTTCTGTGTTCCAAGGGGAACCAAATCAATCATGATGGAGAGAGATTCGAAGTTTTAGGTATTGACTTAGAGATAATGTACTATTATTATTTAGAATACATTTTCATCCCAAGTGTCCTAAAGTGAATTCAGATACATGGTTGAGGGGATTTGGGCATCCTGCACAGGGATGACGACCGGTAGGCTGTCGACAACAGGGATCGAACGCACAACCTTCTGTCTTGGATTTAGATGCCTAAACCAAGACTAAACCATCCTGACGGTTAGGTTTAGGTAAGGGTTGGGTGAGGTTAAGGTCTGGGTTATGTTCGAGGGAGGAGAGTCAAGAGGGATTCTAACCTGTGGTGGGCACGTCTGGAACGTAGGGGGTGAATCCGGTCTGTGTGTGGTCATGTCCTGTGGGGTCCTGAACGCTGGGAACCACTGAAGATACAGGGTCACAAAACACCAAGTTAACAACTGAAGATACAGGGTCACAAAACACCAAGTTAACCACTGAAGATACAGGGTCACAAAACACCAAGTTAACAACTGAAGATACAGGGTCACAAAACACCAAGTTAACAACTGAAGATACAGGGTCACAAAACACCAAGTTAACAACTGAAGATACAGGGTCACAAAACACCAAGTTAACCACTGAAGATACAGGGTCACAAAACACCAAGTTAACCACTGAAGATACAGGGTCACAAAACACAAAACACCACGTCATTCACGTCTTATCTGCACAATTTTTGATAGCTTTTCCTTTACATATGATCCCTATTCTGTGTTCTGAATATGTGATTGCCTCTCGCAAGTAAGTATGGAAAAATGTCTTCTTCCAAACTTTTCAAGTTGTGTCATGAACTTGGAAAACCCCATAATAATAAATTCAGTTTCATTCATACTCAAAAAACCTCAAGTAGTCGCAGCCAAACCACAATAAACCATCCTTTAGTTTCACTTTGCTTTCACTTTCACTTTGAGTGTGGTTCTCCAGAGCAGAACCAGGCCGTCTGATTGGCCGTGGTTCTCCAGATCAGAAACAGGCGGCAGTCTGCAGGCGGTCAGACTCACGCTGTGGCCGGCGGCAGGCCTGGCTCTTGCAGCTCTCGGCGGCGGCCGGTTGGGGCTGGGCGGAGCACTGCTCCACGGGGTACAGGTTCCGGTCGGCGTCGGCGCACATCACCCGGCGGTCCCTCAGACCCCCGCCGCAGCTCCGGGAGCACTGAGGACCCGGGAGAGGACAGAGGGGTGAGCGGGGTCGCACTCAGGTCGAGTGAGGAGCGGCGTGGGTCCTGGGTATTATGGGATGTGTTGGATGTGTATCAACAAAGACAGAGAGGAGAGGGAATCCCGGGGGTTGTTGAACTCAGTTGTCCTGTTGAATAATATCATGGACCCCCACCTCCTCATAATGCTGTGGATGGATCTCCCATCAGAGATGAGGAGGAGTGAGTTAGTTTGGGTCTGGATGTGTGTGTGCAGGACTGTGTGTGTGTATGTAGGTCTGTCTGTGTGTGTGTGTGTGTGTGTGTGTATGTAGGTACTTGTGTCTTTATGCAGGTGTGTGCGTGTGTGTGTGTGTGTGTGTGTGTGTGTGTGTGTGTGTGTGTGTGTGTGTGTGTGTGCAGGTCTGTGTGTGTGTGTGTGTGTGTGTGTGTGTGTGTGTGTGTGTGTGTGTGTGTGTGTGTGTGTGTGTGTGTGTGTGTGTGTGTGTGTGTGTGTGTGTGTGTGTGTGCGGTAAACCCACCAGTCCCCAGTCTCCAACGTGCCAGCCAATCGCGCGGCGTGGGCAGGGCGCCATCTGGCAGGCCTGGGTGGCGAGGGGGCGGGGCAAGGCGCTGCAGGCCGCCTCCTCCAGCCTCATCCCCCCGGACCCCACGCAGGTCACCTCCCGGGTCTGGTCCCCGGCCCCGCAGGACACCGAGCACTGGGGGGGACCGGGGGAGAGACTGTCAACACCCTCATCCTCCTCACCTTCATCACCTTCATCACCATCACCATCAGCCTCACCCCTCCCCTCCTCATCATCATCATCAGCCTCACCCCTCCCCTCCTCCTCCTCATCATCATCATCACCACCACTACAACCTTCAACTTCATCACCACTACCACTACCACCGTCATCTTCATCTCCAGCCCTACCACCTTCATCATAATCATCATAATCATCATAACCACTACCACCTTCATCATCATCTCCATCATCCCCACCATCATCATCATCATCAGGACTCCCCTCATCATCAGCGTCACTCCCACTATCACTTTCATCATCATCATCACCACCGCCACCACCAGCTTCATCATCATCATCCCCCCTCCCAATCATCATCATCACCCTTCCCCACCTTCATCATCATCGGCACCACCACCTTCATCATCATCACCAGTCCCCTCATCATCATCACCACCATCCTCCCCACCATCATCATCATCACAACTCCCCTCCTCATCATCATCAACCCAACTACCACCTTCATCCTCATCACCTCATCATCATCCCCACCATCATCATCATCATCATCACGACTCCCCTCATCATCATCATCATCATCAACCCAACTACCACCTTCATCATCATCAACCTCATCCCCCTCCCCTCCTCATCCTCACCCCCATCACCGCTCCCCCCCTCCCCTCCTCCCCCCCAGCGGGTTCGGGGGGGGCCCTACCTGGCTCCAGCTGCTGACGCTGTACTCTGCACACCTCTGCATGTTGCAGGTCTGCAGAGTGGGCGGGGCCTTGGAGAAGGCCGCGCAGACGGCGTCCTCCACCACGCGGGGCCCAGATGCATCATGGGACACGCACTGGACGCTGCGCAGCTGGGAGCCCCCCCCGCAGGTGACCGAACACGTGTTCCACTCCCCCATCGTCCAGCTAAAGGGGGGGGGGGGGGGGGGGGGGAGAAGTTAGATGGAAAGGGAACGAGGGAAGGTCAGAATCGCCCAAATATGGACTTCCAGTTCAGACAGAATTATGGCAGGTTAAGAGCGAGTGGGACGGGAGAACGTTACAATGTGAAAGCGTCGTCGTCACTCACCGTTAGCTACAACACACTACTGGTCCACATCTATCTACTATGGGGTCATTTAGTGACTCAATGTCTTCGAGGCGCCATGAAGGAGCAGGCCGGGGTTAGGGTGGCCTCTTGCTCAAGGGCTCTATCAGGATATTGGGACTCGAACCCCGAGTGTTAGACCCAGCTGGATACCCCCCCCCCCCAGGCCCCTAAACACTATGCCCTTTGACCCTGGAAGTGCTCAAATGAGCGTTAAACACCAACCGACATAAAAGCCACACTAATTGACGGTGATGGGGAGCTGGACCCGCTAAACTGTTTTGTACAGCAATCAGGGAGCTCCAGGGGTCGAAGGTCACATGAAGTAAAGCTCTTTGATGTGACCCCCCCCAATGAGAGGCAGAGGGTAGCTCGCCATGGGTTTTGTCACTGCCGCCTGATGCTGTGGGAGAACAGGCCAGGGCTGACGCTAAACGTAGCGCTAATACTGAACACAGAGGCTGAAGCTTACCACTGGTGCTAATACTGAACACAGACACTTAGGCTAAACACTGGTGCTAATACTGAACACAGACGCTTAGGCTAAACACTGGTGCTAATACTGAACACAGACGCTTAGGCTAAACACTGGTGCTAATACTGAACACAGAC
This sequence comes from Gadus morhua, assembly GCF_902167405.1. Taxonomy (NCBI): domain Eukaryota; kingdom Metazoa; phylum Chordata; class Actinopteri; order Gadiformes; family Gadidae; genus Gadus; species Gadus morhua. Next base: position 18,441,484 of record NC_044052.1, read on the forward strand.
GCTTAGGCTAAACACTGGTGCTAATACTGAACACAGACGCTTAGGCTAAACACTGGTGCTAATACTGAACACGGACGCTGAAGCTAACCACCGGTGCTAATACTGAACACAGCGCTAACCACTGGTGCTAATACTGAACACAGACGCTAACCACTGGTGCTAATACTAACACAGAGGCTAACGCTAAACACTGGTGCTAATACTGAACACAGGCTAACATTAAACACTGGTGCTAATACTGAACACAGAGACTAATGCTAAACACCGGTGCTAATACTGAACACAGACGCTTGCGCTAAACACTGGTGCTAATAGCTACATGCACTATTAAGGAAACACAGGAGCTAACGCTAGGGAAAGCTCAAACACTTCTGAGGAAACAGAGGCCGCGGTCAAATTAGAAATCCAAAAGATTCTGTCAAATTCCAGCGGCCGGGAATTTGTCAAGTAACTCCCTAAAAACGATTTTAGGGAGTAAGGATAACAAAATGGATGATTGATGCACATTTTGTTTTAAAAATGTGATTTGTTATAATCGTTGTCCTCTCCCCTCCATGTTTGAGCTGGGGAACAGGTCCAGCTAGTCCGGCCTGGAGGTGACCCGTAGGAGGTTACCTGGAGGGCCCAGGCCTCTCTGTGGGGCTCCACAACAGTGGGGCGTACAGGAACGCCATCCTTATGAGACACACCAGCGAAACAAGCTGCTTCAACAACCATCAGCCTCACCACCACGTCTTAGCAGAGCCACTCATCATTAGCCTTAAACATTAGCGTCTTGGACTAGACTATAAAACAGCTGACATAAAACTGTAACTACATTAAATAATACAGTGTCTATACCCTAAAATGTGAATACGGCCTTCAATCTAATAAATCCAAGGCCTTATTCTTTATTAAACAAACCATTAAGCAATATTGCAGTATTACTGCAGTGTTACTGCAGTAATGCAGCAATACTCCTGGGAATAATCCATACTCAAGAGCCTCATATTAAACATGTATCATATATATTCTCAGTACAGCGTCAACAGGGCCACGTGATAACTTGAATCGTCCCTGGTCTGTCCTGGCGTACCTGTTCGTCAGGGGGCAGGCCTGGGCGTTGCAGGTGCGATTGCTCGAGGGTCGGGGCAGGGAGGCGCACAGGTAGTCGGGGAACACCTCGTTATCGATGGCACAGAACACCAGACGGGACTGGAAGCCTGGAACAGGAGTCCATCAGAAAACTCATCAGGAACAGAAAGCAGCCAAAAGACAAATTCCAGATAGGAAACCACAGCACTGGTGGGTGTGTGTGTGTGTGTGTGTGTGTGTGTGTGTGTGTGTGCTGATCAGCTGGCCTGACAGAATCACCAGTTAATCATTCCTTTCATGGGACACACACACTCTAACGCGCGCGCACGCACACGCACACACACACACACACACACACACACACACACACACACACACACACACACACACACACACACAGAGGCACACGCACACGGACAAGCAGAGGAACATGCACACACACACACACACACACACAGGCCCACGCAGATGCACAGATGCACACTCGCTGACTCACTGATGTCATAAAATATTCCAGGGCACTTATCCCAAAGAGTAGGAGATTCCCCGGTGTCCTGGCTAAAACTGCCCAACCAGGCTCATTCATCCGGCCACCTAATCATCCTCCTGTATAATTGGCTTATTCATTAATTCCCTCACTCTCCACCTCAAGCTGGTGTGTAGTGAGCGTTCTGGCTCAGACTGGCTGCCGTGCATCACCCAAGTGGGTGCTACACACTGGTGGTGGTTAGTGAGGTCCCCCCTTCACTGTTAAGTGTCTTTGAGTGTCCGGAAACCGCTATATAAATTAAATCAATTATTTAATACTGGTTTGAGCTCAATCCAATATGAGCCTTAAAGACGTTGTAAAAATGACCCAGTGGTCAGAGATCGATACCGTAGTCGTCAGACATAACGACCAGGTGGTAAGGCCTCTCACCTGATCCACACTCCTTGCTGCAGGCCGCCCAGGAGCCGTAGCTCCAGAAGTACCCCTGCCGGGAGCGTCCGTTGGGGAGGTAGTACTCAAAATCGACCCCCTGGTTTGGCTCCTGGCTGATCATCTGAAATGGAAAGCACCACCCGTTAACCCATCCGTTCATTGGACAATGGTAAATGGTAAATGGACTGCATTTATAAAGCACTCAATGCGCTTTACAATACTGCATAACATTCACCCATTCATGCACACATTCACACGCCAACGGCGGCATCGGCCATTCAAGCCTCGTAGGGAGCAGTTAGGGTGAGGCGTCTTGCTCAGGGACACCTCGACACTCGGCTAGGAGGAGCCGGGGATCGGACCAGCAACCTGGCAGTTACCAGCCGACCCGCTCTACCTCCTGAGCTACTGCCTCCCCGGACCACCACTGATGAATGGCAAAAACTGTCCAACTCGCATTTGTTTTCCGCTTCATGGCTCCATCTGGGATGACCACAGATGGAGACTAACTAAATAAAGACAGAAATAAATCATACATAAGAGAAAAGGAGAAAAAGTAAGAAATGATCAGTGAGCGACTGTTAGAAGAAGTGATGGTCTATCAAGGAAATGACTCATAGATATGGAGGATTGCATCCATTGTCAGAACCATTGCTGTGTTCGTTCTGAGGTTCTGAGGTTCTGAGGTCCTGGTTCCTCACCTCGATGACGAGGGGCTCGGTGGTGGGGCCGCGGCCGATGATGGTCTCGGGCGTGTTGCCCCCCTCTGGTCCGCGCTGGTAGTACAGCACGGTGCCGGCCACGGGGGTGGAGCGGGAGAACTCGATGACCCAGTGGCCGTTCAGGTAGTACTCCCCCCGCAGGTTCTTGATGGCTGAGCCGAGGAGGAACCGAGGAGCAGAGGAGCAGAAGAACAATGAGGAACAGAGGAACGATGAGGAAGAGAGGAACGATGAGGAACAAAGGAACGATGTGGAACAGAGGAACGATGAGGAGCAGAAGAACAATGAGGAACAGAGGAACGATGAGGAGCAGAAGAACAATGACGAACAGAGGAACGATGAGGAAGAGAGGAACGATGAGGAGCAGAAGAACAATGAGGAACAGAGGAACGATGAGGAACAGAGGAACGATGAGGAGCAGAAGAACGATGAGGAACAGAGGAACGATGAGGAACAGAGGAACGATGAGGAAGAGAGGAACGATGAGGAAGAGAGGAACGATGAGGAAGAGAGGAACGATGAGGAAGAGAGGAACGATGAGGAAGAGAGGAACGATGAGGAACAGAGGAACCAAGGCCCAACCGCTAAACCCTCAACCGCGCAAGCTAAAATACGCTAGGAGACGAGCTAATGATATCGATCACTTTATACAATTATTTGTGTGTTCTTGTATCATTTAACCTGATTGTGTTTGGTTAAAAAAATAACTCTTTGACTAATCGAGAAGAAAGGATATCTAAACGAGCTAAACGGTTCGTTAGTACGACTCAAATAAATGTATTTCCATCGCCCATTTGAAAACAACAGAGACAGCGCTTAACAGATTCAAAAGGTGTTTAGGGAACTATTCAAATCCCAATAGAGACGACTACAGTTCCCAGTCTTTGCTGGGGCTCACCGAAGTAGTTGCGAGTGGGCGTGGTCTCTGTGATGCGGATGCTGGTCGCGCCTACAGGGATGATGAACATCTGGTTGTAACCTGCGGGAAAAAGACAGTTCATTCATAAAGATCTGTCCTACAAAGACCATTCATTCATAAAGATCTGTCCTATAAAGACCATTCATTCATAAAGATCTGTCCTATAAAGACCGTTTATTCATAAAGATCTGTCCTATAAAGACCATTCATTCATAAAGATCTGTCCTATAAAGACCGTTTATTCATTAAGATCTGTCCTATAAAGACCGTTTATTCATTAAGATCTGTCCTATAAAGACCGTTTATTCATTAAGATCTGTCCTATAAAGACCGTTCATTCATAAAGATCTGTCCTGATGCAGTTAGGCTAACACTGAGGCTAATGCTAATGCTAAAACTAAAGCTAAGGCTAAGGCTATTCATAAGGCTAACACTAGGGTTAATGCTAATGCTTATGCTAACACTAAGGCTAATTCCTGAGGCTTACACCAGGGTTAATGCTAATGCTACTGCTAGGGCTAGCCGTACCGTTGGGCAGGCTCTGGACAGAGAAGGTGTTCTGGACGCGGCGGCAGGACTGGCCGCTCCCCCCGCACTGAAGACACGCATCCTCCTGCTGGGTGGACTCCAGGAGGAGGTCACAGCCCAGACGCTGAGGGGCACGCACACACACACACACACACGCACGCACACACACACGCACGCGCACACGCACGCGCACGCGCACGCGCACGCGCACGCACACACACACACAGGCACACACACACACACACACACACACACACGCACACGCACACGCACACGCGCACACACACACACACACACACACACACGCACACAGGCACACACACAGACAAACAGACACACACACACAGACACAGGCACACGCACACACACAAACCCGTCCAAGCCCACAAACACACAGGAGGGACAAATTATGTTTCTTGTTGTTAAAAGGGTCAAACAGGGTTTGAATTAAAGAATAAGTCTGTAAAATATCACATGAACAGCCAACCTAACCGGGAGTGACCGGTCATAACCGGCGGAGACCGGTCATAACCGGCGGTGACCGGTCATAACCGGCGGTGACCGGTCATAACCGGCGGTGACTGGCGGCTACCTTGCAGACTCCGCCCACGCAGACGTCGCGGCGGCCCGGGTGGCAGGGCGTCCCGTCGGCCACGGAGCTGCGGTGGCGGTAGAAGAAGTTCTCCCCGCGCGGCATGCAGTTCAGCTCGCACGGGTTCTCCGCTGCGGAGGGGCAGGGGTCAGAGGTCAGGGGTCAGGAGACTCGACCCAGCCAGACAGGAGCTCCGGGTTCAAGTTCCATGCTAGCTGCGTCATGGCGATGCTAACCCTCTAGCTCAGCCAACCAGCTTCTGCTCTTTCGCTCATTTGATGACACTCAATTATTATGTAGTCAACAAAAGACTCAAGACTCCAGTCCTCGCACTTAAAAATAGTACTTAGTAGCAGTAGTATTATTGTGTGGCATCTTATCCTAGCTATCTTTGTTGTATACGGGGAATGGGTGAACCTAACAATTGTTAGGGCCTGGCACTTGGTTCTATGAACATCCTTACTGTACCGACAGCAATACAGTATATGGTTGTTTCTCCTTCTTCTGAGAAATGTAATTATTGCAAGTCGCTTTGGATAAAAGCATCTGCTAAATGCCCCAAAGTGTAAAAAATAAAAATATAGATAGTATTTGGAATAGCTAGTCGTGTAGCAAATATATGTGCATACAATATATGTACGTAACTGTTGATGACTTCGATATTGTACGTAGTAAACAAAAGAGCGTATTCTCTAGGAGGGGACATCGATCTGACGGTGGTGAATTGGAGCCCGAGGATGTGTTGTTCGGTGTGAGTCATTTGTGTGTGTTTTGAGGACCAACCTCCGTAGTAGGGGAGCCACTTGTAGCGTTTGCCTTGGAAGTCGGTCCCGTCGAACTGAGAACACTGCTCCTCACGGAAGTCCCTGGAACCTTCCGGACAGTCCTGCTCCGACCGAAAGGAGAGCGGAGGGAGAGGTCAGAGGTTAAAACACATCCCTGCCGTCTACGTCAAAGGGAGATGAATGCTAAATGTAGCAACCCAACACTTTTTTTCAAATGACTAGCGCAAAAGGGTTCAAGAAGTTGCACGAAGTGTAAACAAGAAAGTTAATTGCCAACTCCCTAAGTCAGTGACTCTACGGGAAGTCAATGACATTATTTGATCATTTATCACTCTGAGGACTGCTTTCATTGTGTGAAAACAAGAATAGGTCAGACACTTAAAGGTCCTATACTATACCACCAGGTGTGAGTGTGATTAGCCGTTACAAGATGTTTTGAAAATCTGCCTCTTCTGACATCACAAGTTGGCCTGTCCACCTAGATCTATGACGGATAGATGAGCAACGTTTGCTGCAGTCCACTGGGTAGGCTGGTAGACTGATCTATCCAGCACACATCTAGGTGGACACGCCCACTTGTAATGCCAGAAGAGGCAGATTTTCAAAACAGCTAGTTAACGGCTAATCACACTCACACCAGGTGGTATAGTATGGGATCTTTAATGTGCAAGCTAGACCAATCAGTAACAAAACGTTAAACGCTCCCACACTTGACGGGCAAGAAAGGGGAAACGTTTTCTACGGTGAAAGGGATAAGGAGACAGAGGCAGACGGTAAACGGGGAATGACAGTAACACAGGGGGACAGGTGAGTCCATGGGTTCACCTGGACGTTGCAGGAGCTGTAAGACTTGTTGGGACCCACACAGTTGTGTCCGCCGTCCGTCCTGAACAGAAAGAATCAGAAGCAGGATGAGCAAGAGATCCTGGGTCTAAAACAAAGGGGAGGAACACGAGCAGTCCAGCATCTGAGTATTAAAACAGAGAAGCTCCTCAAAAGTGTCTGTGAAGTAACAGATCATCTTCCTGAACAGAGCAGAACTCAGCAGTAACAGAATACAGGTTTACATATCATAGAATCAAACATTTTGGAGTGATTTGTTTATGGATATAGAACAAGGTGTGTTCTTGACATCAAGTACCAGTCATAACTCTTTCATTACACACACACACACACACACACACACACACACACACACACACACACACACACACACACACACACACACACACACACACACACACACACACACACACACACACACACAGGAATGCATATACAGTCAGAACAGCCTTTGCATTTCCCCAAAGGCTTGAATCCAACAGACAGACAGACAGACAGACAGACAGAAAGAAACACAGAAAGACAGGTAGGCAGTTAGACCGGCCGAAAGAACTATTCCTCCAGGCGTGTCAACAGAGAGACACATCAAAGCAACCTTTCACTTCAACGACCTGATCCCTCACAGCTCCAAACCAACGTCTGGAGGGTGAACCCGCCGTTGTAACCTGGTATGAAGTGACGCTCTGTTCTAAAGGTCACGCTTACTCCATTACAACAGGACAACCAAACACAATGACAAACACAACGACAAGCGGCCCGGAGGTCGGAACGGAATCAAACACCAAAGACTACAGTTTGAGCAGCACTCATTTTAATTCAGTACCAGGATTACTTTGAAATTTCTCCATTTTAAAAAATCGAGCCATTTGTGACATCACACATGGAGGGGTGCAAACAGAGTGGGGGTCTACTCCTGGGACGGACATGCTAGCTTTATCTGCGGAGGGAGGGCAACACTGTGTTAGAATTCAGGGAAAGAACCACGGTTCTGAAGCGGGACGTAGCGGCATGCTTGAAGGGGACATATTATACCACAGGTGTGAGTGTCAATCCACCTAGATGTATGTCGGATAGATGAGCAACGTTTGCTACAGTCCACTGGGTAGGCTGGTAGACCTATCTATGCAGCACACATCTAGATGGACACGCCCACTTGTGATGTCAGAAGAGGCCGATTTCCAAAACGGCTTGTAACAGCAGGATAATGGACTCCACCCCTTTAATCTGCGGTAATGATACGGGATCGGGACCGGGTTTCTGATAAAGCCTGTCCACACTGTGACTCAGAGTACAGGAGAAAAGCCTCCTGGGAGTTCTGAGAAATCAGCCCAACAAGACAAAACATGGTGTGTCCCCCCCCCCCCCCCGCCAAAGTACCCATCATACTCTTGAGTCAGGCCGTGACTATCAACCTGGTCTCCATGGAGACGCACGTCTAGACCAACACTCTGATTGACTCACTGGCTCACACTCTGAGGGCGGGTCCGGACACTGGAGAACCTACTACAACCCTCCAGAACAGGGCTGGTTCTAGACACAGGACTGAGGGTGGTTTCAGGGTTATTTATGTATCATTTACAGTTTGTTTCGGACTGGTCGGCCATTTGGGTTACGTAACAGAAATTCTCTCTTAGTTGGACCACAGACTTTGAATTGACCTGAACTCAACTTTGAAGGCTTGCACCGTGGATGCAAGCAGAGACAGCTTGTGAATATCGACATCAGTGTATACCTTAAGGAAACGACTCCCTTTAGAACCCACTAAATCACGCCCTCTCGCCTCAGGCCACTGTCAGCATCGCGGGCACCTGACGTGTCGGAGCGGATATATGGATTCACCAATGCTCTGCTCGTGGGCCTCGTCTCGCCCACACTCCTAACGTCAAGGTTCCCTTCCCTCGGGCTCCTGACACGAGCACACGAGCGCAGCGTTCTCTCGGGTCTCAGGTATTCACACGGTAAACACCGTGTCTGGCTGCGGCCGTGTGGACATAACACCGCCGCCCGGTCGGGGAGCTCACTGACGGCCCTAGCTATGGCCGCGTCGGTTTTTAAAGATTCATTCGAGCATTTTAATGCTTTATTCATGAGAGATACAACGAGAGTAAGACAGGAAGGTATGGGAGAAAGACAGGGGAGGGCAGGCCGCCAATGACCGCCGGCTGGAATCAAACCCGGGTCGCTTATAATAACGTTAATGTTTGCGTCCTCCCTTATCGTGTATTTGATGTATTTTCTTTATAATTTCAGGTAGTTTTACCGTTTCTCTTTACATTTTACTACTCTCCTGTGCTTGCTGCTGTGGACCCAGAATCTCCCGTTATCCTGGATAAATAAACCACTCTCTTATCTCTAGCTGGAATATATACAGTATATAGTGCATCTTCTGGAATATGTGGGGGGGTAAGAGCCCCTAATTTGGGCTAAAGAGACGTCCGTCCGGGGTGTGGTGGAACATGGACATAAATAGATCAAGCTTGATGACTATAAGGGTTCACCTCCTGCTTGTTGTATTAAAGAATAACAACCGTGTCAGAAGAATGACAGCACAGAGGCCCTGGAGGAGCAGAAACAGCCTGAACCTGCCCCAACTGGACCCAGACACAAAGGCAGGATCAGCTCACCGGTCTTTACACGTACCTGCAGGCCAACCTCTGACAAAGGGCTAGCCCCCGTCGGACCGGGACCACGCCCTGTTCCCTCTCTGCCTGAGTACGTCGAGATCTTTCTCTCTCCCTCTCTCTCAGAAAGAACACATCATCACGTCCTTTTAAAAAGGCACAGAAATGGTCCCCCTTTGGGTGTCGAATCAACTGGCATATAATCGCTTAATAAGAATCAACAATCATTTACATGAAACATTATGCACCAAAGAGACGGAGAGGGGCAGAGAAAGGGATGGATAGTGCATGTGTGAGTGAGTGAGTGAGTGAGTGAGTGAGTGAGTGAGTGAGTGAGTGAGTGAGTGAGTGAGTGAGTGAGTGAGTGAGTGAGTGAGTGAGTGAGGTTGTGTGTGTCTGTTTCTGTGTGTGCGTGCATTTCTGGGTGCTCAATCAAACCGCTTCTATGTGAACTGCCCGTCTACACGCTCTACATCCAGACCCGTGCGCTGCCCTAGCGTGGTACCTCTGGGTGATGCAGCGTCTGGTTCTCATGGTAACGCCGCTGCCACAGGTGCGACTGCATTCTCCGTACGGCCCCCAGGGCTCCCAGTTGTCTCCGGTGGGCACCTGCGGACAGACGGCCGGTCCAGAGCCCGTTACGGATCACTCACTACTGGGTGATGGACGGCCTAGATCTAAAGCGGCGCTCAGTGAGGATGAGACACAGGAAGGGGTTAAGGAGCAAGCAGGGGTCAGGGGTCGGGGGGGGGGGGGGGGGGGTCGTGCTCTAGGAGGACCACAGGTAGACCGTGGGCACCGGGGATCAAACCCGGCCGTATTCAGCTGTGTTTGAGGGTCTTTAGTTACCGTGAGTGCTGGTACCAGGAGCAGCGGGAGGATGGCCAGGGACACCAGCATCTGGGAGGAACCACACGGGAGAGTTAGGCCTCAGAACTCCTGCTAGACGACCAGACCTGCTAAGTCTGACCTGCTATGCCTGTTTTTAGACAAGTTTTAGGGAAGGCCTAGTGGACTGGAATAAAAACAGGAAAGGACCACTTTCTGCGCTGGCCATCAGGGTTGGCCTGAAACTCAGATTGCCTCTTTATCTCTGTGATACGTAAAGTGAGTGCTTTCTCCTCCTGACTGCTCAAACGACCCGAAACTCGATGTCACGCGTGAGGGACTGTGAGTACGTCAGCTCAGTGGGCCTGCGTTTGGCCCCCTGTGGAGAGTATCTCTGGGGCCTCAGACCTGGGGGTGAAACCCATCCTCACACAACCCGACGCTGCCTTGCCTATGGGTTCAGTGTTTATACTGAGCTGTAATGCGAACCAGCTTGGAACCACTTGGTTTGTTTACCCAGGTCCGCATTTCCTGTCAGATAACCCCAGAGCAGGAAGACCTGCTGGTGGATCGACCTGCTTCTGATGGACTGCTATGGCAAATGTTAAATTAAATCAGAACCTTTATCTATAATGGGGGAAAGAGCGAGGAGAGTTGACGTCAAGGTTTTATCCCTGATTACCAGAAAACGATTAAAAGATGAGTTTAAGTTTAACTGTAGAAATGTAGAAAAGAATGGCTAAAATATTTTTGGATTGTATTGTATTTCTGGGTATACGTATATTGTGTGTCATTTTGTATATGCATTACCAAAATACAGTTTACCTAATGTATAACAATAATATAAGCATAAGCGATTTAACCGATTAATTGATTCATGTTATTAAAGAGCCTGTTGAAAGTTCGCACAGGGTAGCGGTGGTTTACTGTGAGGAAGTCATTTCTCAAGCCAATCGAATCAATACTATTTCAATAAAGTCTCGATTGTCCAAGAGAGCGTCCGCCCCGTTTCTCGATCACATCTTTAGAAAGAATAAATTATGTAGTCTTTAAACGTGTCAGTTGAAGGATAAGTACTCCTATCATTCATAAACATGCCTTGTTGAAACATAAACATGCCAAAGTCGAATCAAATCTCAAAGTTTAATAACGTGCGCACTGCGCAATCACTGACTGGGTTTAAATGAACCACCACCGTTTACCAGGCACACTCATGTTATTATCTCCTCATCAACTATTTTTTGGCTGTAAAGAATGAAGGCACTCTTGCAATAAGTGGTTCCCCCGCTAAACACTGTTTAACCGTTTGAATAAAACGGTGAAAACAACAACCTTACCCGAGTTTTGTTTAAGAAGAGAACTTACTTTGTAAGTGATGATCGCGATCCACGGGACTGCTAAACGCCTGGTAAAGCTCCTCGGGGCGGACTCAGAGGAACCCGGTGTGGCCCACACTGTGTGGAGGTGGTCCTGATATAGGACGGGAGGCAGGCTGGTCCCCGCTCCCTGCGCTGGGGGCTCGACAGGAAGCGCACAGGAGGAGGAACAACTCGCGGATCAATGTGTGCTACTGCTGCAGTGGCGGCGCACTCACGGCTCCTGTAATCACTGAGCGTATAGGGCAATTACGGGCCCCCGTAACTCAAGAGTGACCGCAGCCTTTTCACGCACTGTAATTTAAGGAGAAGTAAAAATAACGCTAAATCAGCGTGTGCGCTAGTTGTTGCGCACTATAGGTGGTTCTTAGGGAAGTTTACGGCCACTTTTGTGCTAACCAACGTCCTCATTATGTCGCTATATGCTCCGGGAATGCGGGTACGGGGATATCCGCAAATACCCTAGACCGTGTTTATCCAGTTATTTCAACTGAAATCTTGGTGTTAGTTAAAGGTAGGATATTGATGGTAAAAATGGAAAGTACAGCTAATTGTACTCCGATATGACACGAGGAAGGAGTGAAAGTGACAGTAGGCCTGCTATGAAATTGAGGCAAACCACTCTTGGCGCAATCAAATCACCAACCAGTTATTTTCATATTCAGGCCTAGGAAACGACAGCATGTCTCCCACAGCTGGGCGTTATTTATTACATGCAGACATATAAACACCACACAACTTATTTCGGGCTTGTAGTGCAGAACCTTCTTGCCATGTGAAAGACGTGTTTGTCCTTCATCATGCTCCAAAAGTGTCCAGAAAGTGCTTGTGCGTGTTTGTGTGTCCCTCTTTGCGCCCGCAGACTCAGAGACCGACACGTACCAACCGAGGTTCGGACAAACATGGACTGCGTGGGATGTGTTCCTCAAACATACATGATGCATACATAATCAGTGTGCTAGGTGGTACCGGAGCCAGGATTCTTGCACCATAGACCAGCTCAACCCAAAAACGAAACAGCCGTATATAGACTACAGACTCCAAGAGAAATGTGTCTGGTCGTAATGATATCCTTAGGCTTATGTTTTAGTAAGTATGGTTGGCTGATCAGCAAATCCTATAAGTGAAGTAAAACCATATTGCAAACTAAAACTGACTGTTGAACATAATTTGCAGGGGAGGACACTGACATAGTAGATTGTGTGTGACTGCAGTGAAGAGAGGTTAAACCCAACGCCAACGTTTGGATGGCGCAATAGCATTATTTCATTTAGTCATGCAGTAACTTCTGGGGGAGTAATTGGCTCCTGAAGTGGCCAAAGTATAGTGCTTCATAGCATCCAGGAAACCCTAAGCATTGGGAAATTCAGATGTTTTCACAACAAAGACCCACCTGTCATTCCCGTTGGAGTCTCGACGCCAGGGAGAGGCGAGGTTGTGACGCGGGGAGGTGTTTGTTTCTTCCTGCATCCCGAGGGAGGGCCGTGAGACGTTTACTGGGAATCCGGAATGTTTTGAAGGCCGCCGCAGCAAAAGACCTGCAACTCGGTGTTCCCCTTGCCAACTTTAACTTAGTCAATGATCAACAATCATTTATTTGGTTGGAGTGGGAGAAAGAAATCAGGTAATCGTTTTCTCCTGCTTCTGGTTTTCTGACCCAGGGAAGAGGTGTAAAAAGTAAATCAAAGAAAGGCAAGGATTTGGGTGGAGAAGAATGATCAGCCATGTTTATTACAGACTCAGCTCCACTAAAAGGTGACCACCCACTTCTTCTGGGCCCTGGTTCAGTTAAGATAATATCCAACACATGGGTGTAACCACACACATTCTTGGGGTGGGGGGGGGTATACAGTAGTAGAACATGTTAAAAATGCCCTCCTTTAACTAACACCGTCAACAGATCTGTCTCGTTAGTTCCTATTTATGTTCAATTGATTTGCGTTTGTCAAGAAAATGCAAACAAACAAAAACACACGAAAAGTGCATGACCTCTACCCCCCATATTGAACACATGGTTGCGCCCAGGGTCAGCCAGCCCACACATGTAGATACTCAGATTCAAAATGTTGGCGCTTTTAATTGTCATTTAAGGAGCTCAGAATAAGTTCTAAGAATCTGAGTTCTCCTGAAGTTTTAAGAATCTAAGAATCAGTTCTCCGAAGCACAGAATGACTACTCCTGAGGTTCTAATCCACCGTGCGTCGTTCTGGGCTGTGATGCTAATCTCAGGGGTTTGATTTGGTCAGCAGTCCTCAAATATACAGTATGTTCTAAATGTGCACATTTTCATGTATAAATATCAGAATTCTGGGAAAATCAGTTTTGGGGAGGGGTGACAGTTGGACCCCCCGATGTTTGTCCGTGGTTCCGCCCCTTGATCCAAAAACTGTCTTTAAGGTGGGAGCAGACAGGCTTTGGATAGTTATAGAAATGTAAAGAGTTCGAAACAACATCCATTCCCACTTTGGGAGAAAAAAAAAAAATGAACCCCCTTTTCAAACAAATTCCACATTGTCCGCACCCGAAATTTTCCCCAAGAAACCCAACTTTGATTCCTGGTCATTACTTCTCTCCATGGCATTAACAAGAGCTCCAAACCCACAAGACCCTGGTTGACGTTGAAACTTCCTTAGCTTTACATTGGTCCCTCCCATCCCTAAAATGTACACATATGTTCTGTCTGGGTACAAGACCTATATGTTCCAGCCACAACCATACAGGACGTCCCACCACATGCAGTTCCCCCATCCAACAAGGCGTTTCTATAGCCCCCCCCCCCCCCCCCCCACACATTTAGATCCAGTGCCAGGAAACCCAAGAGACCTCCTCCTGTAGCGTCCAACACCAGCCTCTCTACAGCCTTCATCTCTCCAGGGTTCCTCTTCCCGGTTCCTCTGGAGGAGCTTCTTCAAAGCTGCCGGCGGAGCTTCTGCGCCTGCCGCTCCTTGGCCTCAAAGGCGTACCTGGTGTCCTGCAGCTGCTCGATGATCTCCTTGGCCTCCTTCATGTCCTGGGCCAGCTCCTCGTAGCGCTCCATCAGCTCCTGGTTCTCCCGCCGGAGTTCCACCACCAGCTGGCTGAGCTCCCCGCTCTGCTTCCCGCAGTGGGCTTTCAGCTGCTCCATCTCCGACAGCGTCTCCTCCATGCGAAGCACCAGACTTTCCAGCTTCTCCTTGGACATCGCTGCGTTTTTTTTCCCGGTTCTCTCAGGTGGCCGAGCGAGGAGAGGATCAGTTTGAGGGCAGTTGAAGTATCCCGTCGGAACGCGCTGACTTCTGACTGCGCCCGGCTGGTGATGTTTGAGGTCCAGACGGATCGCTAAGTGGTAATCCCCTCCCTTGAAGATACACTAATCCACTCAGGGACATGCTATTCAGGGAAACCCTGGACCACATGGGATGTGAGCCTTTACCTGAACAACACCCCCCATGGAGTCCTCAGTGGGCAAATAGGATGAGGGTGATTGACGAGGTTACATCATCTTGTGACTCCGGTCGTGTCCCCTTCCCAAGTTGAAACAGCTTACACACCTCGCGCATCGTAAGGCGTGCAAAGATCGCTGGGAGGGGACATGTCCAGAGAGATCACAAACAAATGGCGCGCGGTGTAAAACATGAGCTAAACTGTGGCGGATCAACCCACTAGTAAGATGTCCGTTAAAAAAGGTGACATATTATACCGCCAGTGTGAGTGTGATTAGCCGTTACGAGCCGTTTAGAAAATCATGCCCCTTCTGACATCACAAGTGAGCGTGCCCACCTATATCTACCAGCCTGCCCAGTGGACTGGAGCAAACGTCAACTGGCACATGTAACACCAGCGGAACAGCAGGATGCCGCAACGGGGGGAGATCCACCGCGACAAGACACTAAAGGCCGGCATCCCCCTGCAGCCAGGACAAAACGGTCCCCATGGCGACACAGTTAACACCTTGCCGTGTTCTAGGCACTGGGCCAATCACAGGACGGGCCAGTTGGCAGCATGGGGCGACTCGTTCACCAGGGAAATTCCCTGACCCAGAATTCCAACGGATGTTGACGGAGTTCCCACATTATGGACCTGAGTGATCTTGGGCCCGTCTTGGTTCTTCACCCAGGCAGGCAGATCTGAATGCGGAGCCAGGGTGAAGAAGCAAGATGGCCGCCGGGTCAATAGGGCCAAAGGTTTTCCCTGCTTCAGTGTTGAAGGTCAAGGTCTCTCTCCCCTTTCGCTCTCGTTAGGCGCTTGGTAACTGCAGGGTCGTAACCTTACACTACCGCTAGATGTTTCAGATGAACGTTCGAGATTGTAAAATTATTTTAAGATATTTTAAGAAAAATCCTGTGTTTTTTTTTCGCTCTGCATTCATCACTGTGCTTAAGAAATAGCAGTTGTATTTAAACCGATTTCATCTTGGGAAAAATATTTGTAACCATAGTGAAGGAAGACGGACGAAGGACTGTGTTCTTGTTTCAGTATTTATTAAAAAAAAAGAAGAAAAAAAAAGACATACGTAAAAGAAATCACTGTTGCATAATGTACATAAATGTACACATGCACGACAGCAAAACAATCAATCACGCATTACAGCCAATCAGACAATCAACAATCAGGATAAAAGTCTCCGCAGGCTGACTTTGACCTCCATGTGAGCAGCGAGAAACAGGAAGTCAGTCGTCAGCGCAACTCCTGACAACGCCCCCTACCGGCATATTGCGTAAGGAATGATGGCCCCGCCCCCGAGAGACTGATATCCGCACCTGGACACTCACACACTCAGTCACACAGCGTAAAGTGTCCCTATGTCTCCACCAGGCGTGGCGCCTCATTGGTCGTCACAGGTCACGTCAAGAATGTGACATCACAAGTGGGCGGGTCCTCCCGGACGCCGCGTCCGACTCCAGCGGGGGCCACGCGTGATGCGGTACGTTTGAGATGGCTAGTGAGGGCCAATCACCACCCAGTACAGAGGTCCTTTGATGGGTCGACCAATAGCTGCTCAGAGGTTCACAGCGCTGTACAGTGGTGGCGGTGGGTGTGTCGCCATGGCGACGCGCACGTCGCCGTGCGGTCACGTGACCACTGGTCCGGCAGGAATAAGGGGGCGAATATGTGCGAGTGAAAGAGTGAATGAAACCGAGTGAGTGAAAGAGTGAACGAGATAGTGAGAGAATGCAAAGAGTGCAAGTTTCATGATTCAAAAAAAGATAAAATAATAATCATCTTTCCTTCTATAATAACTACGCTTTCACATGTTCCCCTTGGGGAGGGAGAGCCAGCTCAGACCGGTGACGGGGCTGATGGGTAATGATCTCAGTGCTCCACGGTCCCAGGCTTTGGAGAACAGGATCATCCTCTTCCCCTCGTCATCATTAAGGTAGATTAGTTTCAGGAAAGTCTTTCTACAGACGATGCAAACAATGTAATCGCAATGACGCTGAAATGTTAGCAGGCGCTAAAATGTTAGCAGACCCACTGCAGTGGTGTTGGAACGAACCATCACCGCAGTGTCCTTCAGCAAGGCACCTCCTCAGTCCTTGAAATAAAAAGTTGTTCTTCAGTGCACATGCACGGCGGGCCAAAGCAGACGGCGGTGTTAACGTGTGTGTATGGGGCAGGGGAGGGGAACGCAGCGTGCGGGGGAGGGGGGGGTTGTGCTCTGCTCCATTGACCTCTCGGCCAATCAGAGATCAGAACAAGGCCGATCGTCTTCTCCCATTGGCTGGAACGGAGGCAGGACCGGACCATCTGGTTAGCAGCGAGGGGGGACCGCCAACAGCCCAAGATCCGTTCAATTAAAATGTTCCTTTTTTTATTCATCGTAAATAAACAAAAAGTGAGGAGGAGGAAGAGGAAGAGGGCTAGGAGGAGGAGGAGGATGGAGGAAGCAAGTCCTTCCAGCATGAAGGTGATGAAACAACTAGTTCCGTTGTTCAGTTCATGAGTCCACAAGAGGCTAATGGGGGAGAGGAAGACTCACCCGTCGCCCCCCCACCCAGCACCCCTGCCCCGGCCACCAGACCCCCCCCCCCCTGTGCCGGGGAGGTCCTGCTAAATGTAAAACTGGTACAGAGCCAGCTCGTCCATGAAGGGCCTCACCAGGTAGTCGGTGGAGAAGTAGAAAAACAGACCGAAGAAGATGGAGATGGGCAGAGCGGGCAGCGCCTTCTTAAAGATGGCCAGCAGGAGCAGCGTCAGACACAGACCCTGAGAGAGAGAGAGAGAGAGAGAGAGAGAGAGAGAGAGAGAGAGAGAGAGAGAGAGAGAGAGAGAGAGAGAGAGAGAGAGAGAGAGAGAGAGAGAGAGAGAGAGAGAGAGAGAGAGAGAGAGAGAGAGAGAGAGAGAGAGAGAGAGAGAGAGAGAGAGAGAGAGAGAGATCAATGGGAAGAAAGAGACACACAGACAAAGAGGGAGAGATGGAGGGTGTGAGAATTACGAGAACGAAAGAACAGTCTTTCGAGTCTATAATAAAACCATAACAATGAGAATACAAATACACGAGAGGCGAGAGGCGAGAGAGAGAGAGGCATTGAGACAGAAACAGAGACACAGAGAGACAGAGAAAGAGAGAGAGGTGACACTACAGAGAACAATAGGAGCCAGAAATGGAGAGAATGACAGACAGACAGATGCATACAACACAGAAGAAGAGAGAGAGAGATCGACAGTGAGAGAGAGGGACGGAGGACAGACAAACACAAAGACACAGACAAAGAGAGAGAGAGGCAGAGCAATAGCCAGAGAAACAGAAGGACATCATGAGAGTATGGAGGACTCACCACGAGGATCGCCACGAAGCAGGCCAACGTGGTGTTCCAGTCCCCGCTGGCCGTGGCCGAGGCCTTGCCCACCAGCATGCTGTAGAAGATGAAGTCCCCCAGACCCAGCTTCACACCCCCTGGGGAGCAAGGCAGGCGTGTTAGAACACACCGACACACACACACACACCCACACGTCGACACACGCAAACACACACGTAATTATGGTACAAACAAGCCTTTCCCAACCCATTTTTACTACATTGAGAGGTAGAGGGAGAGCGAGGGGGAGAGGGAGAGGGAGAGAGAGAAAGAGAGAGAGGGAGAGAGAGAGGGAGAGAGAGGGAGACAGACTCTGAGCATGTAATTGTCGTGAATAATCGCTTCTTCATCGGCCGGGACTATAAATGGTTCCCGTGCCTTTGACAGTATTTCGGAGACCCAAGCCCATCCCAACAAACGGGTTGTAAAAAGAAAACACACACGTATGATTAAAATCCCATCAGCGTTTCATTGTGATTGGTTCTCACGGACAAAGGATCTTTGTTACCGGGTAGAACTGAGTTCCAAAGACCCCGGGAAGAACTAAATGCTCCAAAAAAACGTCAAGTTACAACTAAATGCCTAATACCTTACGAAAAACGCTAAAGCTCCGAAAAAAAAAAAGCAAAACGTAGGAAAAACACTTAACGTGCCAAGTTCGTAAAAACGCCACGGCCCCGAAAATGTCGAAAATACCGGACTTCCGCAAGTAGAAAAATGGATCCAAAAAGTGGGTAGAAACCCCGACGGCGGGGGCGGTACTCACGCTCCTCGTCGTCCTCCTCCTCCACGGGGGGCCGGTCCGAGGGCATCTCCTGGATCTGCCGCCGGGTCTCCTCGGTGGACTGCAGCTGGCCCAGCTGGTTCTGCTGCTGGTTCACCCAGTCCCGGCTGAAGCCGCTGTCCTCCTCCCGCGGGCTGCTGGGGGGAGGGGCCTCGGCTGGGGGGGGGGCCGAACCACACCACAGCAGGTCAGTGCTACTGATCTCCAGTCCTCTTAGTATGTCCCAAGATGCACTGCGACGTACAAGCCCTAAAGAGCTAGGACTATACAGAGATGGGTCTATATAGAGCTAGGACTATACAGAGATGGGTCTATATAGAGCTAGGACTATATAGAGATGGGTCTATATAGAGCTAGGACTATACAGAGATGGGTCTATATAGAGCTAGGACTATACAGAGATGGGTCTATATAGAGCTAGGACTATACAGAGATGGGTCTATATAGAGATGGGTCTATATAGAGCTAGGACTATATAGAGATGGGTCTATATAGAGATGGGTCTATATAGAGCTAGGACTATATAGAGATGGGTCTATATAGAGCTAGGACTACATAGAGATGGGTCTATATAGAGCTAGGACTATATAGAGATGGGTCTATATAGAGCTAGGACTATATAGAGATGGGTCTATATAGAGCTAGGACTATACAGAGATGGGTCTATATAGAGCTAGGACTATACAGAGATGGGTCTATATAGAGCTAGGACTATATAGAGATGGGTCTGTGTAGAGATGAGTCTATATACAGATATTACTATATAGAGATGGGTTTATATACATATGGGAGTACATGTAGATATGACTATATAGAGATGGTGATAGAGATGAGACTATTTAAAGATGGGACTGTATAGAGATGGGTCTATATAGACAGGTTTACTAGATGGGTTTATAAACAGACGGGCCTCTATAGAGACGGGGGGGCTGTGGTCCCTCTACTCACCCAGGGGCTCTGGCGCTGGGGGGGCCTCGGGTGCCTGGGTGGTGTTCCTCTTCGGCGGCCACTCCGTGTCGGCCATGTTGACCAGCCAGACCATGGTGGCTGCACACAGCGAGGAGCACATGCCGCCATTAGGAAGAACCGGGAGCAAACCTACCCAAAATGCACCTCACATTTCAAAGTAAAAGTCCCACTGCCACATTCAAAAGATTAAGCTTGGTTTTGCTGTGAAATCTTATCTGAACTTCAGGCTGAACCAGGGCTTGCTGCTTTTGCCTTGCGTGCCAACTAATAAGAGTTATAATCGTTACTACGGCTCTCTGAAGTCCAGATGACAGCCAATCGGAAGTCATCTGGGAGTTCATGAATGCCTCCAACCCGTTTTTTGGGGAATTTATTAGAGTTATTCCGATACCATTTCTTGCGTCCCGATACCAATTCCTTCCTTAACTAGAGTATTGGCTGATACCGAGTGTATACAGATACAGCACCTAGATTTGGATTACTAATAGCACTTGTTCTGGGTAGTGAATGAGTCATGTGACGGTATCGGATCAGCCCAGACTTGCGTACTCCCCGATACCCGATGGTATTTCCGATACTGGTATCGGTATCCGAACAACTCGATAATTCATGAGTCTCACTGCTGATACAACCCCCCCCCCCCCCCCCCCCCCACAACAACGCTCCTTACAGGAGTAGATGAGGGCTGGGAAGATGGGCTCGTTCCTCTCCTGGGCCGTCTCCACCAGGATCCTCAGAGGACCTTTGGGCGACAGCACCGCCAGCAGATCTGTGGAGACAGGAGAACACAGGGGTCAGATGACACCACCCACACCCAACTCACTGCTCCCTCCCTGAGGGGACATCCACACCCCTAAGAACCAGAGTGAAGATACGGGCTCAAACTGGAGTACTCCCTCCCTGCCGGTAGCTTTGGTAAACTGATCCAGAACAAATGTAATCTAGTGTCTTCATACTATATACAGTGTAGCCCTACAAGGCTAGGTTGTCACTTAGCTAAACCTAGCATAAGAGACTTCTGCAGGCCAACATAAGATTAGCATGCTGTACAGAATGTGGTGAAAATGTGCTTGCATTTGAAAAAAGAAACGTTGCCAAACTTCCATCTTAGATTCCAGAGGGAACAGTATGCTAGTGGGTCATCTGATATCATAAACCGTGATCCGTCCGTAAACCCCTTTTCCAAACCAATGCAAGGTTAGAGACACCCGTCCACCGACCCACCCAACCCTTGGTGGTGTCGATTCATTCATTCATGAAGGAGTGAGCAGGGTGAGCTCACCGTAGATGGATATGGCGCCCAGGATGAGCCAGGCGGTCCACTCGGGCAGGTACTTGATGAAGACGAGGGCCATGAGGGCGCTGATCATGATGAGGTAGCTCTGCTGCAGCCGCAGGGGGCCCTTCCAGTGGATGCAGATCATGCCCACCACGCCGAAGTTCCAGATGATCACGGCGATGGTGATGTAGTCCGTGGCCACGTTGTAGGTCTTCAGCACCTCCCTGTGACGGGACAGGACGTCGTCAGGGACACGGAGGTCACTTCCTGCTCTCTTCCTACCTTCATTGACGATTAAGGCCTAATTGATATTTTAACTCTTTTATATATCGATGTCTTCATTAAGTCTACCGATACACATTTTTCTAGCACTTTGTCTTGGAAAAAGGTGGTCTAGAAATACATTTGATCAGCAATGTTCTGCTGTGATTGGCCGTTTTTTTAAATGGGAAGAAACTCTGATCCTCTACTCAGGTTGATGGTCAACAGGGTACTGCATTCTGCCCTTCGGACTGAACCCACTGAACTCACTGGAGGCAGATGGAGGTGAAGAGGAAGAGCATGCGATGGGACTCACTTGAGGTAGATGTAGGTGAACATGAAGAGTAGGAGGAGGGACGAGAGGAACAGCCAGCCTTGGATCACCTGCCGGGACAAGAGGTCATCAGACACGACGCACCAAGCCGTCGCCATGACAACGCCCCAAGACGCCACGATACACCAAGCAGGCTCAGTCTCCATGACGACATTTGGACACCAAGCAGGCTCAGTCTCCATGACGACATTTGGACACCAAGCAGGCTCAGTCTCCATGACGACATGGGACACCAAGCAGGCTCAGTCTCCATGACGATATGGGACATGTTATGGATATTCAACAAAGTACGGACAGGTACCCATGACTAATATTACTATAACGCGGAAAAAGATACTAGTACTGATACACATTGCATCATTGCAGGCCTTACATTACTACAGTATGTACATGTACTTACAGCAGTGCCAGCATGAGTCAAGAAGTACTACAGTATGTACCAATAGCATCAGTCCAACAATACAGTGTGCAGTACTTAGCTGTACTAGCATCAGTCCATCAGTACTACAGTGTGTACATGTATCTACAGCATCAGTCCAACAGTACTGCAGCATGTATGTACAGGTACTAATAGTTCAGTCCATTAGTAATACAGTATGTCGTACTTAAGAGTACTATCCTTTTTCCGACAGTACTGCAGTATGTGGTACTTTGCGATACTAGCGACTACTAGCGTCTCACCAAGGAGCAGCGGTATTAGCATTACTAGCATCAGTACTGCAGTATGTGGTACTTAGCGGTATTAGCATCAGTACTGCAGTATGTAGTACTTAACGGTACGAGCATCAGTACTGCAGTATGCAGTAGTACTTGACGGCGGCTCACCGAGTAGCAGCGGTACTTGTACAGCAGCACCAGCACGCCGGTCATGACGATGATGACGCTGATCATGATGAGGGCGTTGAGGACGGCGTACAGCGCCTTCTCCCCCACCGTGTTCTTGTCCTCCGAGAACGGCGTGTAGATCCTGGGAGGGGCAGCGCGGGTCAGTGAGGTCACGACCAGGGAGGGGGGGTGAGGGAGGGAACAGGGAGGGGGAGGGGGGAGGGGGTGGTGACCCTTCTTACACACTTATTGTATGATGTACGTCCTCGCACTTAAAAATAGTGCTGAGCATTGTGTAGCATCTTATCCTAGCTATCTTCGTCGTATACGGGGAAGGGGTGAACCTAACAAATGCTAGTGCTTTGCACTTGGTTCTATGAACATTCTTACTGTACCGACAGCGATACATCTTTGCTTCTCTTCTTCTGACAAATGTACGTATGTGAGTCACTTTGAATAAAAGCGTGTTACAAGCCCCGAATGTCCACAGGACACTTTTCAGGGTTCAACTTCAGGGTTACACTGACGATTTGCACATTCATAGAAATCAGTAGAATAACATGAATTCGGGACATTTGGCGTGGGAGTGGAACCCCCACAGCGCTAGACTGTCACTCCCCCTCCTGCCTGGTCCAGTGCCTGGCCCCGGGGAATAATAAGTAAATGTCCGAACCCCACACCAAAAGGACTCGAAGAACGTTTGTCTAGCATCTGAAATTCAAGTCCAAGACTGAGATGAACCACCAGGGGGAGAGCTTCCTCCTTACATCCGGTTTTCAGTTCAGGTGTAGTTCCACTGTGCTGGTTGATGGACAGACCGGCCCCACAGCCAATGTATGAGCACCACCTAGTGGCATGATGGAGCCATCGCACTGTAGATAGATGTTTATTTTTAATTTGTTTTGTGCCTTTCTGTGCAGGACGGTGAAGACAACTGGGGAAGTGGGTTGAAAAGTGAGAGGGTGACAAGAGTCTAGAACCGTAATCACCCGATGTGGGTCAACACACACACACACACACACACACACACACACACACACACACACACACACACACACACACACACACACACACACACACACACACACACACACACACTTACAGTCTCTGCCCGTCACTCTGCGTGTAGAAGCTGACGGACTTGACGGTCGCCACGACGACCACCATGCAGAGCGTGACGGGGACGAAGAGCATGATGACGTGCTTGGCGCCGTACTTCAGCGTCAGCTCCTCGTCGTCGTCGTCCTCCACCGCCGCCGCCACCCCCCCGCCCTGGGGTCCGGCGCCGGCGGGGGGCTGCCCGTTACGCTCCGCCCCCCCGCCCCCTCCAGCGTCCCCGTCGGCGCCGTCCCCGCCACCCCCCCGGGAGCGCAGCCGCAGGCCCCCTGCGTCGTCCTCCGGCCTGGGGGTCACCGCCTGGAGGACAGAAGGAGGCGGTTGAGTCCTCACTACCGATAGGGCTCGGCGATTTGGCCTAAAAATAAAAACTCTGTTTTTTCAAACCAAACCCCATTACGATTATATTTTTTTATAATTTTTTATAGATTTTAATAACTGAAAAATATACATATTTTTTTAAGTTTGGATTTTATTTGAAGAGTAACAATGATTAAAAAAAATCATAATAAATAACACATCTCCCATTCTGCTGCGTGCCTCAGTTTAGGATGTTGGAATAGATGTGCTGTACTGCTGCTTATGGTTGCCACAGACTTTGCATGCTGCAATGTTGATATTTAACCTTCTAAAACAAAAATCGTCCTAAACCATTAATTCGAATTACGATAAAAAAAAAATCAATTAATCTCCTAGCTCTAACTACTGACCTCTACTAGTGCACTGTCCTAGTGTACTGTCCCATTGTACTAGCGCACTGTCCTACTGTACTGTCCGACTGTACTAGTGTACTGTCCTACTGTACTCTCCTAGTAGTAGTGCACTACTGTACTAGATCGTTAAGCCCCCGCAATGCTACAATTGTACAACAGCAGAGAAGAACTGGAGTGGAAACTCTGGATATCCTGGAGTCACTCATTCAGAAAAAACAGGGATACATGTAGTGTTTGAACTGAACTGGAGAACTCTCTCCGATGTCTAAAGCCAAAATGCCTCCCGGCGGGAGGCTACCAGAGCTCCTGTTGTCACAACAACATGGGCTCGGTAGGACTGTTCTGTGGCCATAACATTGGAAGTCTTGGCAAAACATCATGGGCAATTTTACCATGCCAAGGTTGCATCGTTGGAGCGTGGAACACACAGTCCAGCCAACTGCATAATGAGACATTTCAGACACCTAAGCATGGTGTGTGCAGTACGATTAACCAGCGTCTGCACTTTGAACTAGAGAGCCTTATATCTACTGTCAGGAACAGCATTTATACCCTTTATCACAGTATAACACAACAACTGCATGCGTTACATATTAACTCTTAAATCTCTCTTCGGCTTGTAATGAGGCCGTATCGAGAACAAATAAACATATCCTTGGGTGACAAAGTTATAAGGGTTTGGTGGATAGTGACCACGAAACACCAGCATGCACCGTGGAATGACAGGAAACACGTTTAATACCCCGCTGGGACAGATCACAAACCCAGGGTGATCGGGAGGGGGTGCATGTAGATGATGATGATGATGATGATATGGAGTTTAGATGTTCTCCAGGGATTCTAAACCCAGTGTGGCTGAGGCTCATAATAAAAAAAACTCAAAAACGAGTCTTTCCACTCACACCACTAGAGCTACATTAGTAATGCCTGTTCAGGCACATCTCCTTCGTTGAAAAAGAGGGATACTCCAATGAAGGGAGACAAAAGGATTGTGTCATATTTCTTTAGAAATATCAACGGGTTACAAATAAATGTGGGGAATGATTTGATTGGTTGAATAACTGTCAGACAACCACATACACAGACATTGTTAGGGTAGGTGTAATTTAGAATACAAGAATAAATGACATGCATTGAAGGATATACACCATTGTAAGCGTTGCAGTTAAAATGTGAATAATTTCTTTCAAACGTTACAATGTCGATTGACTCGACATTGACTCGACACAGAGGAAATGTGGAAATAAATTTGACCCGGTAAAATGTTCATGATTAATTAATGGCAGGGTGAGCCGTAATCCTTCATTCATCCCATTAAGAGCCTCCTGAACGTTTTAACACTCTGCTCAACGAGTGGAACAATTTCGCCAAACAAACACGATTTGATTTACAAGTTTCCGCGCACACAGAATATTATCTGTGCATGAGGTGCACCGCGACCTGAGTGCATTGCTCATACACACCGTGTTGTTCTCCACGTCCTCTGCATTGTTCGCCATTGTCGGCCCGAGCTGACACTTGTCCTCACATGCAAGTCGCTTTCTTCTGTATCTGAAAGAGGTTAAACGTATTGACGCAAATCAGCAAAGCAAAGCAAACGATGACAGATTGGCCAAGGAGCACCGCACGTTAACAGTGGCGGTGCAGGATGACGAAATGGGCGGGGTGGCTTAGTTCAACATGCTATGAAATATACATTTATGTGGCTGTTTCTACACAAAGACCACATGCAAATGATCATGGTGTGCAATATCCCAGTGCCTGCTTTATCACCTGTCATACGGAGAGTTATCATACATGAAAAACATACTTTCTGATCGTATGTGAGAGCTGTGATTTAGTGAAATGTGCTGAGATTGTTGGGGGGTGTTGTAGCGTTAGCTACAAGGCTAGCAGATTTAACGTTTCCCAACCGGCTCCTCGGCACGGCCACCATGGCGCCCCGTTAATGCAGTCGGACGGTATGAACACGTCTGTCTTACCTGGCAAGGCTCGTAGACACAGCACTTTATTTGGCATTCGGAGCGTTCTCAGATGTGTATAAAACCCGGGGACTATCTCCCTCTTCTTCTTTATTGTTCCCCCCAACAGAGAGGATCCGGTCATGATCCGCTACTTCCTGGTCACAGGAGGAAGGTTGAAAAAAATAGTAAGCATGTTCTGATAAATAAATAAATAAATAATAAATAAATATGATGAATATAAATAAAAATAATCATAGGTGTGTTAATATTGAGTAAAATATTCTGAATATTGAATCAGAAGTCCAGCAATAATTTCAGTGTATGTTTTATTAGTTTGGTTTGGATGATTATTTCTAATTTTATGTGTTAACAGATGTATAGTTCGCCGTTTAATGTATGTGTATGTATATGTATACACACTTTTAAAATGTTCAATATGTTTTAATTGTTTTCCGTTTGCCTTTACTTCATTTCAGAAAAAGCGTTGCGTGATGTAGTGAGTGACTACCCCGATATCTGTTGGCCTATTCCAGATGTTAACTTGGAGCAATCATAGTTAACTGTACGTTCAGAAATGTTTTTTTTATTAGCTATTATGTAAGAGACAGTACATGCATAAAAAAACCCACTTTAATTCATTCGTATATTGTTATGTCTGGCCGAGGCACCGCGTTTTTGGACATAGACATAAAAACCTAGATGCGCTGAGAGAAACGTCGGCGCGGCCGCCATTTTGAGGCGGGCGACCATTGGAAATCCTTTTTAATGCATCCTGTAAAAACACATCAATTGACATATTTTGCATGCATCAAAAATAAAATAAATATGTACATGTTTATTGAGAATTTTTCAAAGAACTTCATGACGGAAATAGGCTTTTTAGTTACCAATGAAGTTTCACTTGCTAAATTGTATCTTGCTGTTATGTATAGGTGTATTAATACCCATTTGCTGAACATCGGTTGTTAGTCATGTGAAATAGTACCCTAGTAGATGGTTTTAACCCCTTCATCTCTTGTTTGATTTGGTGCACCGTTACCTTCCCAATATGGCGACCACGAGACGTATCGCCGCGCTCTGATTCTATACAACAGTTTCTATGTTAACAGATCTGTGATCTCGCTGGGTTACGACGTTATTCTTCCGGTGTCAAAGTGTAGCTCATCGGTCATTGACGGAGCGAGCATCAAGCATCTACCAAAAACCGAGAAGAAACGGCCCAAAGCAATGGTTAGTCTTACACGATACAACTATTGTGGCCCAATCATTTTTTTATTTGGTTTACATTGTGATATTGTCACGTGCTCTGTCGTCCAGCTGACGTCTCGAGCACAGGTGTGCACGTCTAGTGAGCGTCCGCGGAGTGTAGTGGTCGCAATCAGCGTTGAAAAAAACAGTAACATTCAGCGTTATTTGATGCTATAATATAACAGCGTTATAGGACGATACGATGGCGTTGGGCCGTGGGCTCTACTACAAACTAATATGCACGGGAAAAACAACGTGATCGTTTTGGGGTTTGCTCTGTGGCCTGACGTGGACTAGGCAGAAAATAGGTCACGCATCCAGTTTCTCACAATGACTCAGGACGAGAATCAAATTCGTAATTTAAATATGTAATTCTCGCTTTAGTTTGCATGGTCTCTCTCTCCAAGTCAGACTTGGTACCCTGGATGACTGTAAAACAAATGATGCGTGGTTATCAGTTTCCAATAATAATCGTTGTTGTGTTTGCAGTCGCACACCATCCTGTTGGTACAGCCCACCAAGCGGCCCGAAGGGCGGACGTACGCAGACTATGAATCCGTCAACGAGTGTATGGAAGGTGAGCAAGGCATCAACACTGGCGAGGATAGGGGTTCAAGATTCCAGGTTGAAGGTCTGCTGTAAGAGGAATCTTGTTAAATGGAGTATAAATGTACCTGTGGCCAGTGGTGTAGTCTATTTTATTTTAGTGGGTATACTATGATGATTCCCTCCCAGCCTCGTACAAACCCGTCCCACCGGTACGTGTACGTGTGTGGCGCTTATGGGGTGTCGCACTACACTCACCAACGCAGGGGTCTACAACCCGCTGATTTAAGAGTATAACGATTATCAACAATCATGGAAAGCTGAGTAGGTTTATCAGTTTTAATAACAGTATGAACAAATAGAACACAAAAATGACAAGTTGTCCTTTGTATATTGTATATCTATGGTAGCAATAGCACATGCTAAACAAGGACAAAATCTACTCAAAATAATTTAATGAACTGTTTACAACCATGGCTAACCAGTGCATGAGAAGGAGATGACAGGAGACTAATGTTTCACTCTTTCAATTGCTCTAATTGAGCTCTTACTGTTGTTATCTAACATACCATACAGTAATTGAATTGTGTAAAAGTGTGAAATTACTGCACCTTAAAAATGACCATGAATTAGCTACTCTCATTTGCATAGTGATTAACATTATGAATTTCAATTGTGTATACAAACTGTATGTTGGCTGACATTTACCTACCTTTTTTCCCTCCACTCTAACCAAGGATGCCTGTTTTTAAATTCCCTAGCCTGACACCCAGTCTGAAAGGCTGACCAGGGGTTCTCATCTAAAAGTAACAAGGAGATATAAAGTGGGATTAAAACATTATCTTCTGTTGACTACTTGTTATGTGGTTTACACATTAATATGGGAGGACTGGACACACACACACACACACACGCACACGCGCACACACACACGCGAGAAGGAGGGGCTCGGCCCGCCAACTAACGTGCAGAGATGCAGGGGCAGCTTCGCGCTTCGTAACAGAGACAGGGCAGAGCGCGAGCGCGCAGGGGGAATTTTATGAATGGTGAATGTAGGAGAAAACTTCCCCTGCTTAAAGTATTTTATTGCAGTTATACCCAACCGGTATTTGCGAAAAAATAAACACAGAAGTGAAAGATCTGTCACAAGACGATTGATACGTATCCGTGCACATATTTAAGTGGGTATACGCAAATCCTGGTGCGTTCCTAGTGGGTATACCTGCGTATCACGTAGACTACACCACTGCCTGTGGCTACACAAAGCATTTTAAAACGAGTGCCTCACATTCGCCCGTTCATGAGGCCCATTCATAGATGGACCGCGGGGTCAGCCATGCAGCAGTTGGGCATCTTGCCTGGAGGCGCCAGGGATTGAGCTAGTTTTTAGCCGTTCTAAGGGCCATTCCTTTTTCACCCAACAGCCGTCTTGGTTCCATTCAGAACAGAGTTTGTTTAGCGGTTTGACCCAATATGGCCGCTGGGGGAATGACGGCAAGAGGAACCAAAGCATTTACACTGAAGACTTATTCTTAAGACTTATAGGTGTATGTTGGCAGTAACAGCTGTAAGAGGGTTAACCGGCGTGTTGTGTTTCCAGGGGTGTGTAAGATGTACGAGGAGCATCTGAAGAGGATGAACCCCAGCAGCCCGTCGATAACCTACGACATCAGCCAGCTGTTCGACTTCATCGACGACCTCGCTGACCTCAGCTGTTTGGTGTAAGTGGCTGTGACGATCACCATCACCGTGTTGTCTAGCAGACGCTTTCAACCAAAGCGATGTGCACAGATATAAGTTTTGAGGTATATCTATCTGCGCGTATGTTTGCCGATATGAAAACTTTAGAAATAGTTTTGATTAATAGATGGAGTTCCATGTTTATATATGCTACTTTGGTGGTTGAACCACTCCCCAAGTTAAGTGCCTGGGGGTTGTCGCCATGACACCAATTCCTAACATTCATGAATTTATCTATTTTATATTGCTGGGAAAACAAGATTTCGCCAAAATCTCAAATTTCTTTTTTTTTGTGTTGCATTTGAACACATCAATCATAAAACTGAGCCGACCTGAAGACGTCACATTTGACACTGTTAGCTACTTTTTTTTAAGCTAACTAGCTCTATATTTTAACATGTATTTAGAAACCGGATTACTATTTTTAAATGACGGGACTTTCTACACCGTCCGGTTGTGTGATTACTACCACTGCTTTGAATGACTGTTAATGCACACGGTGCCGACTCCGAGCCTGTCTGCACACCGTCTGCAGCAGCAGCAGCTGACCCAAAGACAGTGAAGGTACAACACTTTTATGTAGGCCTACAGTCCAGTGTTAAGATATGACGAAAATACAAGCTGTGGTCACTCACACTAAAGCTCGCTGTGGGTGTGCATGAACCAACTTACGAGTGACGCATTAATCGCGCGACTCAACGAATCGATGACCAAATTCGTTGACAACGCTTTTAGTAATCGATTTTTATCGATTTGTTGTTGCAGCCCTAATATTACCCCACCAGGTGTGAGTGTGATTAGCCGTTACAAGCCGGGAAAATCTGCCACTTCTGACATCACAAGTGGCCGTGTCCACCTAGATGTATGACGGATAGACTGCAGCAACGTTTGCTGCAATCCACTGGGTAGGCTGGTAGACTGATCTATCCAGCACACATCTAGGTGGACACGCCCACTTGTGATGTCAGAAGAGGCCGATTTCCTAAACGCTTGTAACGGCTAATCGCTCTCACCTGGTGGTATAATATGTCACTCTTAAGTGTAGACCCTGAGAGTTTGTGTGCAACCTGAAGACTGATGTCTGTCTGTCTTCCCCCCCCCCCCCTCTCCAGGTACCGTGCCGACACCCAGACCTACCAGCCCTACAACAAGGACTGGATCAAGGAGAAGATCTACGTCCTGCTGCGGCGACAGGCACAGCAGGCGGGGAAGTGAGACCGGAGACTGATTCGGGACCGGGGTCTGGGTGGGGGTGGGGGGTGGGGGCGGGCTGAAACGTTGTTGTAATAAAATGCGTTATTTTCCTATCTGTCACATGTCAAAGGGATGGGTGGTTTGTTTTGCATGGGGAACAGCGTTTATTTTCTATGACGATGTCCGGGTTATAAATAAAGAATTGCTTTAAAAAAACTGATTGTTAAAGCGTTTTTCTCTTTCCTAAGGAGCTTTAGAGGCCATCAATTGTAACCCAACTTTATGGATGTCTGAGGGAATCACAACTCCACCGGGATGTTTCATCTCTATTGCCATGGTTACCTGTCCGAATTCAACCAACATCTGGATTAAGCTGAACCAAAGTCATTGGTTGTGAGAGATCAATGTTTAACAACCATAACAAAGCGATTGAAGTAGTTTCTTGCCTGCTAAATTGACTTGCAGATGCAGATTTATTTTATATGGATGGCGTTTATCTGCGATGTTTCTGGATGAGCGACTACTTTGATGTGCGGTCTAACTGGGACCGTCAAACAAAAGTCGCTCAAAGCTATTGAAATGATACTCTTCTTGAAATGTCGATTTCCCATTGGAAGTGGTCTCAGAAAACGCTTTTTCCATTATCCGTTGACTGAAATATTTGTATATTCTTTTTTTTAATAAAACTGAACAATCGCCTCTTCACTGGGGGGAGTAGGCCTACATCCTGGAGTAAAATATGATTGTACTGCTCTAGCTGCGATGGAAGAGCGGGCATATTTGAAGTGTATGTGGGTGCGTGCGTGTGGTATCGCGACAGCAGCTGTGCACATTGCTCCTCACTATATCCACCTTTGTGTTGCGCTCGGCGCCCCGTCTGTTTCTCACACCCTCCCACCCCTCCCACCCCACCCTCAGCCCCCTCACCCCCCTCTCATCACCCTACCCCGCCTCCTCCTCTTAGCATGTGAAAGGACCAGTGAGTGAGAATCGATGGCGCAGAGGGCCGCTTGACAGCACAATAAACCACAAAGACGGAGCGGTGAGTTGTTTTGTTGTCGGATTCGCGGAGCGGCTTTGAGGCGACGCGCGACGCGACGCGTGGGTCTGCGGGCGCAGGACGGGGACATTTACCCTGGCGTCTTTTGTTATTGCGTTCGGGCTTACAGCGGGCATCAGTTGCCGTGGTCCCCCCTCTCCCTCTAGCTCTCCTCAAAACAAGGAGGACCACCACCCGCACCCCCCCTCCTCCCAGGCATCGCTCGGGACATTATTTTTAGATGAACACACGTTCCCCTAACGAATGGACTATATTTAGACCCTCTGCGCGTGTGTGTGTGTGTGTGTGTGTTTGTGTTTACCGAGCGCCGTGACGGAGAAACAATGTGCATGTGCTGCCGCGGGTTTGGACGAGGGTCTGACCGCATCTTCCGACGGGCGATGCGGTACCTTAATGCGGTCGACTTGGGCTGTGAAACAAAACAAATGTCAGGGGCAGCGGTGAGGAAAGCTTTCCTTCCCTTCCCACGGAGCTCCCCTGGAAACCCAGCGAGACGGAGTGTGTTATTCTAATTGGCTGGTTTCATGCGTCGGGGGTTTTGCATGAGTGTTTACCTCGACCTGATGTTGCTGGTGGTGGTGGAGGCATCTGGACAGCTGCGGCCAGCAGACATGCCTCCAGGTCTGTCTGTGTCCCGTCCTCCCCAAACTGTAGTTTCATTAAAATATTCAATAAAATCCGGTATTAACGTCATCATTGATAACGATTGGGTCTGTCATAAGAAAACGCGATAGAAAGTTCTCGGATTAAGCTTATTATTATTACGCCCCCCTGCCCCCCAGACTGAAATAATATATTGATCTTACGGATCTCTGTGTAACTGAACTGTGTTTCTGACGACCTCAGACGACCCTGCAGACCACAGGTGCTGAGCCCGGTCGTAGTTGACTCCTCCTCCATCACCTCCGCCCTCCCACGCCGCAAGATCACCGCGATGCCCCGACGGAGACGTCTGGACCCGGAGAGCCGTCACCTCGCCGCTGTGATACCCGGCCAGAGCTTCCCATGACACCGCAGCGAGAACGCAGCTCCACCGCTCTGCATGGGGTCTCCTACAACACATGAAGTGGGTTCAGAAAAAGATCAAACAAAACATCATAATGGATATTTGATGTATTTTAGAAGGATTGTGATGAATTTACTTAAATTAATTGCTCTGTGCTAATTGCTAAGTAAAAACGCCTGCCATCGTTCTAATGTCCGTGTTCCTCATTGGAATAAGTGGAGATGTTTGCTTGAGTTTCTGGCCCTGGTGTACCAACCTGTCCTGCTATAGGGAAGGTAGAGATCAGTCCGACGCCCAGCGGAAAGGTCCTGGGTTCGATCCCTCCTTAAAGACAAGCAGCTGAATCCTTTGTAGGTTGCCTAATACTGGGCCATCTGTAAACCCAACAGTAAATAGTAATAAGTATGCTTGTGTCGTGTGCGTTTCAGTTGACATGGACGATGAAGATGGGACATGCCTGTTTGACGTCTTGTGGTGAGTCTGGGTCGAGGCTGTTCCGGGATGTTCCGGGTTCTTCTAAAATTGTCCCCATCCATTGCTGTTAATGTCACGTCAGTTCCCGGGCGCCAAACTCTACGTCACACCGGGGGGATGAACCGGCGACCCCAGGATCAGCAGTGACGAGTGAGGTCCACCCTGGAGGACACCGGGACCTGTATCATAAATATCCTGGAGTCTATGTTCTGTGTCTCGCTGGGACTGTGGACACAGCAACTCATACAACAGAGGGGCAATTTCTTTGTATCTTAATTTAACGTACATTACATTTCTGGTAAACATATCTAACTCGGGTCATCCATTCATCTTTATATTCATCGATCCACCCGTATGTAACGCTGTCGGTCCGTCTCTCTGACCTGGTCTTGTTCTGTCTGTCCGTCCGTCCGTCCGTCCGTCTGAACGGGTCTGCTTTTGACCTTTCTAGTGACCCCCAGGCCCTGAACGACTTCCTCCATGGGACCAATGAGGTGAGAGAACCATACCGCTATCGTTTTATTAATAGTATACACAAGGTAGCGCTTTAATAAACGCCCACTCTCTATCATAGCACTAGACACAGCATGGAAGTATTGTTGTATTTCGGGACAGACTCACACACACACTTTTTTTGTGTATTTGGGGACCTTCCCTTAAACGCTGCTCTCTCTCCAGCTGCAGTCTGAGGACCTGCTCATCTCCTCGTCTTCCGGGGAGCCCTCCCTCTTCACAGACCCTCCGGTGAGTGGAGCGCACACACACACACACACACACACACACACACACACACACACACACACACACACACACACACACAAACACACACACGGATACACTGCATGCACAAACACAATCGCACACCCAGGTACACTGCATCCACCCAGAAACACACACAAGTTACACAACGCATGCACACTAACACAGACGCACCCTGGTACAAGCACATGGGTACACTGCATACACAGAAGCACACACACACACACACAGGCAGTCACATCGGGGAACTCACACGGGGGAACACACAGGAGTACATTGCGCACACAGGCACATATGGGCTCAGACACACAGGCACACCCTTAGAGAGTGATTCACTGGCAGCATCTGTGCAGGTAACGGCTAAACCATGCCAATTAGCAATCAGATGATGTGAACCCCCCCCACCTCCTCCTCCTCCTCCCCCCCCCAGAGCCCAGTCTCCTTGCTGGGAGATGACAGGGACTCCTCAGACACGCCTCCTCCGGGCTGCGTGGACCTCTCCTTCCTGGAGGAGGCTCTGCTCTCCTCCCCAGAGGGGTCCCGGGAGGAGGTGCGGCAGGAGGTGGGAGACCACCGAACCCCAGACGATGAGGACGAGGACGTGGGCAGAGGAGGAGGGGAGGAGGACGAGGACGAGGAGGAGGAGGAGGTGCAGGACGGGATGGCTTGTGACATTCTGCAGCAGAGTCTCCAGGAGGCGGACATCACAGAGCAGACCCTGGCCCTGGGGGCCGACCTGGTCCACCCTGGAGACGGCCTGTCCCTGTACGCCCCCGCCCCTTTCCTGCTCCCGCCGCTGGCCCCGCCGTTCCTCCCCAAGCCTCACACCCTGCCCAGGGACACCCAGTCGGCCGTGGAGCCCCCCCACCCCTCCCTGCTGGCGGTGGGGCCCGGCTGTCCCTCCCTGAGGCCGACCGGTCCACCCCAGCTCATAGGACTCCTGCCTGGGAGCGTGTTCCCCACCCCACCCCCGGAGAGCTCCTTCTCCCTCAGCCCGGCCCAGGCCTCCGGCATGATCATCCACAAGGCCATGCCCAGCCTGACCGGCCGCCACCTGACGGGCCCGGGCCTGAGGGCGGCCACCGCCGCCTCTACCCCTGGCATCCTCCTGCATAGAGCCCCCCTCCACATCCAGCCCAAACTGCCCGTCAGCATCCAGCCCCGATTGGTTCAGATCAGTCCCAAGCCGTCGGGGCAGAAATCCCAACAGGGTCTCACCTTTGTCCCTGGGACTCCCTCGTCTAATATCTTGCTGTCCCAGGCGGGGTCGAAGGCTCCGCCTCCACAGCAGCAGCAGCAGCAGCAGCAGCAGGCAAACCAGCACCTCAGCAAGCCCCTCAGTCTGCAGCTGGTCAACCAGGGTGGCTCCTTCGTGCTCCAGCCCCAGGGACTCTTCCAAGGCCAGAACCAGTTCCTCCTCCCGGGCCAGTGTCCCGTCACCATCGCCCAGCAGGCCGGCGCGGCGGGACCCATTCTGACCTCCAGCCACCAGGGGTCCTCGGTCCACGGCGCCGACCGGCCCCACATCCTCACGCTTCCCCACAGGCAGCTCAACTTCAGCCCCGTCTTCACCAGCCCCAGCGGGCAGCTCTCCCTCCGCCAGGCCACCGTGCTCTCTGGGTCTCTGCAGCTCCAGTCAGCGGCCCCTACCGTCTTCCAGATGCCGGCGCACCTCGCCGGGGCCTACAACCCGGGGGGGCAGGGCCAGCGGGCCACTTTGGTCCACAACTCTGCCCTGGGGAACCACATCACGTTGATCAACAGCTCCGGGATGCTGCCCCCCGACCTGACCTCCATCTCCATCCTGAACGGCTCTCAGCTGGTGCACGGTATTCCCTTCGCGGCCCCGGCCCCGAGCCTGCAGGCCGGGGTCCCCGAGGGACAGCTGAACCTCCAGCAGGCCTCGGTCGTGGTTCTGGCCGACCGCACGCTTCCTGAAGAGAGGGTCCATCCAGAAGAGACCTTCCACCAACTGTCCCAGGTAGGTTCCCTGGAGGTTAAGATGAACCATCAGATTGAAGGGAAGTAGGCCTAGTATTGTTAATACACCTTAATATTGAATTCACCAAACTTGGGTGATAGGATCACGCCTTCCTCTTTGTGTCCTTGAAGGCCTTCCGACCGGTCGTCCATCACGTCTCCGTCAAGCCCCCCTCTCCCCCGGTGGTCACTGTTCTCCAGGCCCCAGCGGGAGACCCTCTGGTCCCAGACTTGGTCCCCCAGCTCCCCAAACCCCTGCTGCCCCAAACAGACATGAGCCAAGAGGTGGAGGAGCTAGACCACTCCACGGTTACCAACCAGGCCTTGATACAACTCCAACAGGTCAGAGGTCACCGTGCGATTTGCTGGGTGATGAACGGGTTGGATGATGTAGGGCTGGGATTTTTTGGTTGATCGATGTCCTCGTTGATGCATGTATTGGGTAATGTAACGAGTCATTGACCCATGGGGTGATCTTCCTACACTATTAAGTAATATCATGTCATCTCATACATGCATCATACGTGAACAAAGGTCACATTCCAAAGAGCCCCCTTGGGACTCAGATGGTGTGGATGGGGAAATTGAAACCAAGATACGCCACCTGTTAACCCTCTACCCCTCTATTTGCATGACTTTGTCTCCTCTGCAGCAAGCACTTAGCTCTCATCCCATCATACCTTCTGAGCTCCTGATGGGAGCTCTGCCAGTCGAGCCGATGCATTCCCTTGATTCTACTTCAGACAATGAGAGAGAGGCTCTGTCCCAGATACAGTCCTCCATGGCCCAGGCTGACACCCTTGCTTCACTCGTGGACGGATGTGTGGAGCTCTCCCCCCTCCCGCCTGACTCTGAGGAAGCCCTTGAACACCGCTCGTCCCGCCCTGTACAGGAGACACCAAACACAGCATCAGCCAGCTTCTCACCAATCAACCAGGGGGCTCCATCTCAACCAGAGACTCCCCCGGCCCCAGTACCAGGTCACCAGCCTCAGCCCCTAATCCAGCCCCCGGTTCTGCAGGCCTCCCTTCCTCTGATGCAGAACTTTGACTTGGTTCCTCAAACCCAGTCTGAAATCCAACCCCAGGCCCATGTCTTAGAAGCCTTTGTGTCCAACATCCAAACCCAGGCCTCAGTGCCTCACGCCCATCCCGAGTTGGTGGTCCTGGACCAGGACCAGGTCTTCAACCTGTCCCAGCACCAGCATCACCCCACGTACCAGCAGCATGACGCCCTGGTCACGCCCGCCAGCCTCTCCAGCGGGGCAGAAGAACCAGCGGTCGAACAGCACTCACTAAGCAGTAGGTTGCATCACTTCCTGTAACCTGAACATCACCCAATCGGTTTCTCCCAGTTCAACTTCTAGCCTGTTCAAACCGCATGTTCATTCCACTTTCTCGCTGGTGTCCCCTGCTCAGAGCCAGCAGCTGCCTTGGTCTTAGAGGGTCCAGAGTTTTCCCTTGATGTCCCCCCGCCGTCTCTAATGACCCAGGCCCTGGGGAGCCTCGGACCCTTGGATCACCTGGAGGTCCTTCAGGAACCTTCCCTTCAGCCTGAGGATCAGGTGAGGCATGGAGACGGACCATTGAAGCCAAATCCTTCAATTGATCATTAGATCCATCATTGTTTTATTAAATACGTTATACAAGTAGTCAATAGTCCACAACAAACTTAACGAAAGATTTCAAATAACTAAATCTACAGAGGGTTTGTTATTGCAAAAATTATTTGCTTCCTACTTGTAACAGACCATCCATCTCAACACATTTGTTTGCTTACCAGAATACGTCGTATCTGTCCGACTACAAGACGGACCTGGGCTCTCCCCCGCTGACGTCCTCTGGGCTGTCGACCTTCTCGGGCCAGCTGGCAGAACATGTGGAGCAGGTGATGGAGGACCGACCCACCCCTGCAATGCGACGGCTCAGGTACGCGGCCATGCCTGGCAGTCGCAGGTACTACACAATACCACAGCAGCACAACTTTACAACAGATTACTTCCGCAGAGTAGACGTTGCCGTTTGAACCCGGA
This sequence comes from Gadus morhua, assembly GCF_902167405.1. NCBI lineage: Eukaryota > Metazoa > Chordata > Actinopteri > Gadiformes > Gadidae > Gadus > Gadus morhua. The sequence goes on from NC_044052.1 coordinate 18,479,757, forward strand.
AGAGAATGTCATTTAGTTTGTGTTCAGTGCGTGGGTTACCAGGGGCGGAGGGGGGGGGAGTTTAGGGGGGCCTCAGGGGAAGGATAGGTTCTGGGCGTTTTACTCTCATAGGAAAGGTTCTTGTTTTGATCCCCCCGTATCCTCAGCCTAGCGGAGTTAGTCATCCTTGAGCAAGATGCCCTCAGCCTACCTGCTCAGTATGGACTCGTTGAATTCAGGGCCCAATCCCATTTCTACCCCTTACCCCTTCCCCTTACCCCTCCCCCTTGTTTTGAAGGGGTAAGGGGAAGGGGTAAGGGGTAGAAATGGGATTGGGCCTTAGCCGAAACCCCAAGTGTCTGATACTTACCCCAAGTGTCTGATAAATGAGTAAAAACAAGGTAGCAGTTGTGGTCTGGCCTTGGCCCAGTGAGACCGGCGAATGGTTAGTGTTGATGAGTGTTTGATCCTGTTTTCGGTAGAGACGCACAGCCCTGTGACTCCCCTGGCTCCTCGCCACACAACATCCCTCGGGCTCCATAAAAGTGATTGACATCCAGCAGCACTGGGAACGGGGAGGGCTGTTGTAAACTATCACGTTTCCTCTCATTACCATCACCGTCGGCACCTGGCCAATCATGGGCCTTTCTTCCCTGTTCTGAGATTGTCAGGCCCACCGAAAGCACTCCCAGCAGAATTGACCACACCCACTTCCTGAAGATGGATGCATAAGGGGCTGTGCCAATCAGGTGTTTGTGTGTGGGGGGGGAGAGGGTACTACTCGAAGCCCAGTAGTACCTCCTCCCTCCCCCAGCAGTAACTCCTCCCCCCCCCCGTTCCCGTGGTTTCCATGGTAACTCCTCCCTCCCAGTTCCCATGGTTTCCGTGGTAACTCCTCCCTCCCAGTTCCCCGGGTTACCGGTTAACTCCTCCCTCCCCGTTGCCATGGTTTTCGTCGTAACTCCTCCCTCCCAGTTCTCCGGGTTCCCAGTAGTAACTCCTCCCTCCCTTTTCCCCAGGTTCGAGAACCAGCAGCTCCGGGACCGGGCGGCGATCCAGACCCCCTACACCCACACGTCCTTCACCACGCTGGGGGAGGCCGTGGGCCGCCTGCTCCCCTACCACGCCTGCGCCGGCCCCCTACCCTCCCGGGACCACTTCCACCTGGGTCAGCAGGGTCTTTGGGTCTCCTCCAGGGATTCTGACTTCTTTATTGACACGTTGAAGTCATTAGAACCCTCCCTCCTGTTTTAGAAATGTCACACAGGCAGCATTGGCTGCACCTTAGACATCAGACCGTTCCAGTGATAGTTTGATTACTTTACTGAAAAAGTCAGACCCAGATTGATTCGTTTTGGGACTGAACTAGCAGACTGGAAATTGCCGATAACACCGCCTCAGTCTTTGTTCCACTTGATGACTCCAGCGTAATGAAGTCTCTCTCTCTCTCTCTCTCTCTCCCTCTCCCTCTCTCTAGTGGACCAGGAGTTTGACTCTGTGTCCGGGTTTCTTCTGAAGCGAACCAAAGACATGGTCAACAAATACCGACAGCTGCTGGTGGCGGAGGCTCAGGTGAGACAGCGCTGCCTCTTCAACACTGTAAGATAAACGCCTGGGGACCGTTTGAACCAAGTGGCCGCCCCCCCATGGGGCATCGGCCTCCACTCCCCTAGCGTGAGCTCACCGTCTGCTCCCCCTCTGGGGGTCCCACAGCAGGACAGTCCCTCGGCTGAGATGGTGATGCTGGAGCGGCTCTTCCTGCAGGCCGAGCGCTTCGCTCTGGGGGAGGACCGGCGACGTGCTCGCAGAGACCCAGGTGAGCCCCCGGAGAGGACCCTGGGAATCAGACCCTGGGGAACCGGACCCTGGGGAACCCGCCCCTGGGAACCAGCCCCTGGGGAACCAGACCCTAGGAACCGGACCCTAGGAACCGGACCCTGGGGAACCGGACCCTGGGGAACCAGACCCTAGGGAACCAGACCCTGGGGAACCAGACCCTGGGAAACCAGACCCTGGGGAACCAGACCCTGGGTGAAGGGTTCATGTCATGCCACCAGGTGTGGGTGTGATAGGCTGGTACAAGCCGTTTGAAAATCATTCCCTGTGCCAACGTGACTTCACCAGTGGGCGTGTCCACCTAGATGTGTGCTGGATAGATCATTCTACCAGCCTACCCAGTGGACTGTAGCAAACGTTGCTCATTTATCCTTTATATATCTGGGTGGACCCGCCCACATGTGATGTCACTATGGCACAGGGAAGGAATGCTTGAACCAGCTAATCACAGCTTCACCTGGTGGCATGACACGAGCCCTTTAAGGGTGCAAGTGAAACCATCTTGACACGTCTTGATATGTCTGCCTTCAGCCGTCTGACAGAGGGTGGAGTCATAAGGCGAGGCTGATGATGACCCTCCACCTCTGTAGTCCCCGTGGGGTCCGTCTGACACCAGCTGTTGCTTCTGTTCCAGAGTCCTTCATCGCAGCCCTGACCGGTCCAGCCTCTGCGCCGGGCGGCCCCTCCGGCCCCCTCCCCAGACAGTCCCCCCCGCCCACCTGGCCCCGCCTGTCGGACCGCCCCCCCGGTCTGAAGACCTACCGCTCCAGCTCCAGGGGGGGCCTCCGGCTCACCATCAAGCACGAGTCCGGGTCCCGCAAGGTGGTCCGCCACTCCGCCTGCGACCCGGCGCGCAAACGGAACCACGCCGGCCTGCTGACCAATGGCGGCGCTGACTCTATGAGGGGGCGGGACAAGGAGGCACCAGGAGAGGCCCCGCCTCCACGGCCTCTGAACGGCAAAGGGATATCCAACGGAGCTCCGCCCCTTAAAGCCCCCGGGCCGCCCCCGCCCGTCAGTAAGGCCGCTGAACCCCGGACCGCCCCCGAGGTGAAGCCCGCGGGTCCGATCGCCGTCAAAGAGCCGCGGCCCGTCTCGCCGCCTCGTGATGTCAACCCATGCGTGAAACGCTATAGGCCGGAGGTGCCTCTGTGGGCGGAGCTAAGGGCCAGCCCTGCGGCCTCGCCGCGCCAGGAGGACAACGTGTTGACTGAACATCTCCAGAGCGCCATCGACAGCATCCTGGAGCTCCAGCGTCTTCAGGGGCCCAGCGGGGCCCAGTCCAGGGCACCGCTGGGCCCCTCCCTGGACCAGGCCCTCACCGGCATCCTGGATGGGAAACCAGTGAGGTAGCCTGACCGGGGGGGGGGGGGGGGTCGTGGCAGGATGACCCCCACCAGCAGGCCCATGTCATCGTGGGGGTCTCCACCACGCGGGTTTCCACCGCGGGGGGTTTCCATCGCGGGGGGTTTCCAGCGTGGGGGTCTCCAGCGTGGGGGTCTCTCGTGAACAAGGGCCCCACTGTACTAAAGAGAGGCGTGCTTCCCTTTACAGCGGCGGACCGACTCGGCGTCGGCGCCCTGAAACAGAGCGGCCAGAGCCAGACGAGATTGACGAGATTACGCTCCTAGTTGACCGATCGTGACGCACAGTGGGCGGTCTCTGTATGGGCGGGGTCTAGAGAGACACCGGGACCCAGATGCAACGCAGACGACAGCACTATCTACGGTAAATAGATGTTAGATACTTCGTTTTGGTGTACATGTTTGTGGAAACAAAGTTCTACTTGAACAGGCTCTACAGTTCCAGTGGTAGTTCATAACTTCACCACAGGCCACCGTCATCAGCATATAGTATTTAAATATTAGTGAGCAGAACCGACACGCGTGGCGTAGACAAACGATTCACTCGTTTTTTTAATAAGATTCCTTTAAAATGTGAACTCTACTTTGCATAGTGCCAAGCTTCCAGGGTGTTTATTTTGATGATCCGTGCCAAGCGTGTTTTAAAAACCGTGTTGTGGCGAGGAAGACGGAGAAATGCAGTAGGTTAGTGTGTGTGTGTGTGTGTGTGTGTGCGTGCGCGTGCGTACCTGAAATATTTATATATTTACTTATCTTTGACTTGCGTGCCTGAACTTAGGGTGTGATTTGAGGTGGTTGAGTTTGTCCGTGATTTTGTAACCCCCCCCCCCCCCCGCCCCCTGGTGGCCGCGGCTGATCTTGAATTCAGCGGGCTCCATTTTGTCTTCATGGAGTGAACCCCAAAGAATACGTGAGCTTCTTTCTAAAATCACCAGCAAATGACAGCATTGTCCCTTCCTCTCCCTCCCTCGCTGTCAACGGACGGACGTGAGATAGGCCAGACGAGAGATAGTTGTAGTTTGATGTCCGTGTTTTGAGAAAGACCAAGAAAGTAGCATTACGTTTTATCACGCAAGCAATAAAGGGGGGGGGGGGGGGGGGGGGGGAGAGAGAGCAGCGACGGCGCTTAAGAAATGGAGGGAAATCGTCATGTGACAAACACAAGGGAACTGTGTGTTTGTGGGTTTTCTATCATTTGGTGCCCATGTATTTCAGTAAAGGTCAAATACTGTGTCTCTTAGGCAGTACCCTGGGTTCAGGGGTCACAGAACAGGTCACCACAACAGTAAGACCAGCAGTCAGTTGGGAAGTCGAGAAACCAAGCAAGGATATGCAGTCACTTTGGTAGTTTTAATATTCATTTCCGATGTATGACAATACTTTGACTGCAACATACAGCCTTTGACCAAAAAAGACCGTAATTAAGACAATATCACAATTTAACATTATATTTAATATTATTTATTTGCAGCAGTTGCCCAATGTGCTTGGTTGTATTTCGAAGCGATGTTTTGCAATGTTTTACATGACATTGACAATCTGTTGGTTCTCTCCTGTGTAAAAAGGTGGATCCTGTCCAAGGGAGATGTTAATCCCTTAGTCATAGAAAGATGATTTGCTTAAGAAGTGCCAAACCTTATTAGGAAATTTGAGCAAAAGGTTCTCAGAAAATGGAATGAATCTTTCCATTCGCTGTCAAATCTAAATCTAAATTTGATGTATTATGAAGTAAAAGTGTCAAATTCTTGCTTTTTGGAGACAACTTTAAGGTTAAATGTAGTGTTCAGAATATGCCTTACTTAAATCGACTATGTCTTTAGAGATTAAGATTAATGTTTTAAATACTTCGATAACATTATTCTACCGCGTGGTTTATGAAATGTGAAACATTTGAACCAAACGTACCCCTTCACTTGATAGTGATTTAGGGACGTGACAAAAGGCCTTCTCATTCCTTATCATGTCGCTCTGTCCTTAAACTACTTGTTTTTTTTCTGTTCTAAAGCTGGGATGATCAAAGTTGCTCAATAATATGCAGTAAGGTTAGTGTTGTGGGTGGGAGGGAGCGTGGCTAAGGTGTGGGGGCGTGGCTAAGGAGTGACGACTAACGAGGTCACTCAATCAGCAATGTCATTCAGAACGCGCGTTATAACGCCGTCGTCGACGGTAACACTTACTTCGAAGGAGATGGGACATTTAATAGAATGAAAGACATACTTACAAACCTAACACTATCGAAAAATTTGTCGCATAAAAGTGCATCACTATTCTAACTAATGTAAATTCTACTTTAGAGAAGTGGCCGTTTGTGGGTATGTGATCTGCATGTGATATTTCGGGCGAACGTCGTCCAGGACTTAATCAGCGCGTAGTACTACTTTGAGGTTTGTTTTTATTTGTGACTGAACTGTGAACCGAGGGAGGCAACCTCCCCAATTCAACTCCAGATACAAACCATTCGACTGACGTATTGTTCCAATGCCAAATTCAAGAGGCCTTAATTCAGCAAAACCAGATTGTAAGAAAAAAATTCAACTAAAGACTGCTTTGACGTGAAAGTCACGAATGATTCATATATTAAATATTAAAACCACTTTTCTACTCATTTTTTACAGACTATTTATTTAACTGTGATTTTGTAAGAAATAAAAACATTAAATGGGAAACATTGTCGGTTGCATTTTTCCTTCAATTAACGAACAGAAGATTCAAGGAATTCAGCAGAACAGAAAAGATCTCCATGGAATACTTGATGTTCTGAACTATGACGTTGTGTACATTTAAACATGTTTTGTAAAATAAATTCAGAATACATTTCAGTGCCCTTCATTGTATCTATCGAACTAAGGACTTTCCTGGTGTGAATACGTCCTTTGACAACATAAAAGATTTATAATATTAAATCCTTTGCTGGTTGAGACCGGTACAGAGACATTATAAAGGTGTGATATGCCACTAGGTGTGTGATTAACCATTACAAGCAGTTTGAAACTCCATCTCTTCCTGTGTTTTAGTGATATCCCAAGTGGGCTTGTCAATCCAGAATGTATGATAGTTAAGCAACAATTGGTACAGTCCACTCTGTAGGCTGGTACTGATCCACCCAGCCTACATCTAGGTGGACACGCCCACTTGTGATGACACTAATGGGGCGTTTTATTATCCATGCGACTCGGAGGTCCGAGGACGTTGCCTAGCGACATTCATGAACACGCGCCTGTTGCTCAGACGGCGAACTTGCTTGCTCGGATGAACTCAGATGAGGCCAAGATGGCTACGTCCGGTGTGACTTGCTGTATGAACTGTTTTCATTGTGTTTGGACCACTTTGGTGGTTTAAATGGCAATTTCAATCACTCGTATTACTGCAATACCTTACTGCGTCCGTATCTCTGCCTACAGCCTACTTATTTTGGAGCGCCTGGTACTCTGCCAATGCTACCGCGACAACAGCTTTCCGGGTGGCGTCCATGTTTTTCTCCAACGACCGAGCGAGACATAAAACGATTGAAGGGTGGGCGTGACGTCACCTCCGAGGTCCGAGTCGGTTCGCAGAGAATACTAAAAACGCACCATAAGGCACAGGGAAGAGCAGTTTTTCTAACGGCAATCAAACTCTCACCTGGTGGCATGACATCACCCCTTTAAGTTCGGCTGCGGGATGTTATAAAAAGGTCTCAACCAATGGAGACACGACCGAAGAGATCTAGAGAAAAACTGGGATGCAGTATACAAAGAAAACTTTATTTTTTTAAAATGTCGAGTCAAACATTTTACAACAACAAACAAATCTCTTTTAAAATAAACTTCATGGTGCACACTTCTGACGTCCCACGTCTCTTCACCCCATCCCATAATAAAAAACGCAAACATAATAAGCAGACTATCTAGACCGTGGCGGAGGCGGGGCATTGAACCCGGTACCTCGGTGGTGCTCGGAGGTTTAGGGGCCCCTGGGGACAGGGGCCGGGGAAATATCCGAGCCTTCAGGGGGAGCCTGGGAACAGAGAGGGGGGAGTGGTAGGAGAGGGTCCACCTGGACCTTCATCCTGGGGCCCCCAGTCTCAGGGGCCCCAAGGACCAACCAGAGAGAGGTCCCCTGATGAATTGACCGTCAGGGGAGTAAGATGCTCTTGATTGGTGCCTTTGGGACCCCTGTTGTCCTTTAATCTGTCCAATGAAAGAGAGCCTCATTACATCCGTCCAATGAGAGCTGATATTGTTAAGTCATCCGTCCAATGAGGATGAGTGTTGCCGTTTTGTATAGTTGGTTATGTTCCCTTATCTGTGGAGGAGGAATATGTAAATAAATATCTAGATAGTTTTTTTTTTTTTAATGAATCAAGTGTATCAATCGGTGCTGGCCTTCAAGGGGGGGGGGGGGGGGGGGGGGGGGGAAGCAAAGGGACAGCCGTCAGTGGGCTGAGCATGTGCGCACCAAGCTCCGCCCACTGTACATCTCATCCAACGGGTTGTCTTTGGCACCGGACCGGGTCGTCCCCCGGTCCAATCAGAAACGAGCTCTGGTACATTCAGGTTCTGTAGTCCAGCGTTAGGCCTTCGTGGGAAGGGGGGGGAAGAGGGTCTCTGTACTGAACATAGTTTTTGGCCACGGTCCCACAAACCGCCCGGTTCCGGGCAGCGTTCCTTCGTGCTGGTTGCTGCCGGGTTTGGGGGGGGGGGTTCCCTTATTGAACATAGTTTTTGGCAAAGGTCCCACAAACCGCCCGGTTCCAGTCAGCGTTCCTTCTTTCCGGTTGCCATGAGCAACGGGGAAGGGGGGGGGGTCCTCAGAGGGGCAGGACGGGCAGGTCCTCGCCGTACTTGTGGCGTAGCTTCCTGTGGTTGTGGTCGACGGCCCAGAGCGGGGGCAGGTGGCGCGGCCGCATGGAGGACAGGAAGTGCTGGCGCCAGCGCCGCTCCAGCTCCATCAGGCCGCGCAGGCCGCCGCCGCCGCCACCCGCCTGCGCCCGCACCACCTTCAGACCGTGGGGCACGTAGGACGCGTTGAAGATCCTGCGGCGAGGAGGAGGCGGTGGAGGGGGGGGGGGGGCAGAGAAACACGGTTTGAGGGGCTGTGCGATTCATCTAATTTTTCATCCCGATTTTGATTCTTGGGTCAAACGATCTCCACACTAAGAGTTGAAACGATTTTATGTCATTTATTAAGTGTTCTATAGAAATTGCAATAATGAACCGCTGGTTACATTTTTGTACAATATTTTCTTTTTAACATTTTCTATTTTAACATTTTCTGTATTTGTTTTTAAATGGCAAATTTCAAAGTTCTCAGTTACAAAGTGTTATTTTGGAGAAAAATGCATCTTGTTTCACACACAAAATAGAATCGTGATTTCAATATTGCCCAAAATAATCGTAATTATGATTTTTCCATAACCGAACAGCCCTATATTGGAGTCTACAGCTGCGCTCGCTGACGTCCGACAGAAGGGCGTCTTGTTCGGTGCTAACAGACAGCGGTGATTAATGATATTTACATCATTAACCTCGTCATGTCGTTACCAGTTTACTTTCTACCCGCATTCGCTGTCTTGCAGGTCTTAAAGAGCCATTGAACACAAAACCACTTTTATTTTGTTTTAAACATGGTCATTTGACTTATATGATCCCAAACATAGTAATCTATGCCATTTAATCATCATGACTGTCGTGTTCGAGTGACAGTTTTACTTTCCCGGAAACCTTAAGTATAACGCTACGGTGTGTGGCGGATTTCATACACAACATTGCATAGCAAAAAAAAACTCATAACAGTTACACAACGATGGTACTATAGTCTCTGGGTATAAATCCAACATTGAAGCCCTCCCCCTGCCAGCATCACCTGGAAAGTCCCGCCCTTCCGCCTGAAGCTCCACCCCTTCCCCTCCTCACCTGGAAAGTCCCGCCCATCTCCCACTCACCTGGAAAGTTCCGCCCATCTCCCTGAAGACCCACCCCCTACCCACTCATTGGAAAGCCCTGCCCCTCTCACTGAAGCCCCGCCCCAATCCCCCTCCTCATCTGGAAAGCCACACCCCTCTCCCAGAATCCCCGCCCCCTCCCCGATCACCTGGAAAGCCCCGCCCCTCCTCACCTGGTCTCCAGCTCGGCCGCGTACTGCAGGTCCTCGGAGGTCAGCTCCCCGCCGTCCGTGCGTCCGTCCGGCTCCAGGAAGTCCTGGATCAGTCCCTGCAGCTCGGAGCGCCGCCGCTGCGGCAGGGCGTCGCCGGCCGTGAGCAGCGCCCTGGCGGCCGAGCGCACGCGGCGCCGGTCCGAGTCCTCCAGGACGCGCACCCCCTCCTCGCACCCCTGGGGGGCGCCGTGCTCCTCGGCCAGCAGCTGCTTCAGGGAGCCGTCGTGGACGTTGGAGGCGGCGTGGCACGCCGTGCACAGCAGCAGGATGTCGTGGGAGTTGTGGTCCTTCAGCTCGGCGGGGAAGTGGCGCCGGTACTCGTGGGGGACGATGTTCTTCCTGAGGGGCGGAGCGGACGGGATGAGGAGGGGGAGCGTGGACGGGGGACTACAAGTATGGCGGCTCGAATGCAGGTTTGTATTTGTGTGGAAAATAAAAAAACTTTTCTTTTGAAAAAGTAAGAAGAAAATCTAGTTGAGGGCTGAACGATTTGGGGAAATCATCTAATTGGGATTTAGCATGCACATTTTATTTTTCAAGTTCCTTATGTTCAGCCCGGCCCACCTGATGTAGGAGTCCTCCTTGCCACAGACCACACACAGGTTCTCCTTGGCCGTCAGGTAGTAGTCCTGCTTCGATTCTGGCCGGCCCGCCGGCTCGAACAGCAGCCGCACCACGAAGGGGTCCTGGGACTCCAGGACTGGACACACACACACACACACACACACACACACACACACACACACACACACACACACACACACACACACACACACACACACACACACACACACACACACACACACACACACACACACACACACACACACACACACACACACGATACTGGTACTAGCTATGGGTAACTACTAGTAATAGTACTAGTTATAGTAACTAGTGGTCGGGTACCTCCCAGGCCCTTGTCCAGGTACCACTTGGCCTTCTTCTTGTCGCAGGTACAGAGCGGCTCTCCGTCGGGGGCGTACAGGAAGCAGTTGTCATAGAGAGGAGACTTCCTGTTTTGACACACCAATGGGAGGAGACGGTGGTCAGCCAATTAGGAGCTGGACGGGAAACTTAATTAACCCGTTAATACTTGGTAGACTAGAGAGGGAGTCGTTACTGAGAAGATGGGAAAGGGCATTTCGGGAATCGAGTTGGAGAGGGTAATGTATGAATAACAGAAGAGGATTAGGGCCACAAGTCAGACTTTATTCTCAGGAGCCAAAATAAAATGCACATGTGGCCGTAGTAGTGGAGTAGTGGTCCACCCAACCCCAGTGGTGACCCCTCCCCCCTCCTCACCTGGCGAAGTAGCCCACCCCCAGGGGCTTCCTCTTCTGGTTGCGCCGGGGGTCTGGGACTTGCTGGTCCCCAGCCTCCGGGCCCTCGAAGGCCAGCCTCCTCGGCCTCCGGTCGCCGCCGCCGTCGCCGCCCCCCCTGAACGGGGTGTTCTCGTCGCCCTCCGCGGCCCCCCGCCCCGAGCCCCGCCCCTCCCGGAACGGGACGTCCACCAGCCCCTGGCACTGGGCGGCCAGCCGGGCGTAGGGGGCGGTGCCGGTGGATAAGTAGGCGGGGCTAGAGGGGGAGGGGCTGATGGAGGAGCAGGGGGAGGGGCTAGAGTCTCCGCCCAGACCCAGCAGGTGGAAGAACAGAGCGACGGAGACCTGGGCGTCGCCCGCTGCATAGCGCACCTGTGGGGGGAGAGGGGTCACATGACCGGGGGGGAGGGATATGACCAGGGAGGAGATAGTTCAGTTAAAATAAAAAAGAAACATGGCAATAAGCCGATTGTACCAGTCAACTGACATCTATATCTTTTTTAAATGATAAAATTAAATACATCTACAAATATACAGACACAAAACAGCTCACTACATATAGGAAAGAATTAGTTACATTAGATTTTCTGACTCACACACACTATTGAATGTACTTCTTGAGCATAATTCTGATGAACAACATGGAGGAGTTAGCTGTAGTTACCTTAAAAAGGACAAGGAGGAAGAGAAGGAGAGAGCAGAAGGAGAGAGGAGAAGGAGGAAGAGAAGGAGAGAGCAGAAGGAGAGAGGAGAAGGAGGAAGAGAAGGAGAGAGCAGAAGGAGAGAGGAGAAGGAGGAAGGGAAGGCGAGAGCAGAAGGAGAGAGGAGAAGGAGGAAGAAGGAGAGGTCACCTGGTCGGCGGTCAGCTTCTTGGCCTCCCAGTCACTGCAGCGCAGCGCCAGAGACTTATCCAGAGAGACGCCGAGCAGGTCGGACGCAAGAGACTTCAGACTCATGCCGTTGTTCAGCAGCACCTTCCTGGAGGGAGGGGGGGAACACCCTTTAGAACACGGAGACGTCTTCAGAAGCCTCCAGAAAAAGGAGACACCTAATTTTTTAGCAAAAATGTATTATTGACATCTTTCTATGAGCAATCATAACTGTGACAAGCAACTCAACTGCGTCTGCCGGATTTAATGAACATAAAAATCAATCCAAGACTAGGAGGTAAAGGGGTTCTCGAATTCAAGTGGTTTTAGTTTAGGTTTCATTTAGCACTTTTACTCTCTGCAACTCGCCGAGAACTGGAGTCATGGGTTAGGGTTAGGGTTAGGGACAAATGGTCCCACGTATACGCAACGACCACGCAGACGCTTCGACGCAGTCGTGAACCTTTATGGTTCTGCGTCGGGTTCTAGCGAGGGGATCAAATCACAGCCCACGCTGCGTCGCTGCGACGGAAGGTTAACATTTTTTGGGAGGCGCCCGTCAGGCTCTTGCGGTGGACGCAAGGAGGGTCCGTCACCCCCTTGCGTTGCGTGAACGTGGGACCATAATCGGGGGGGTTGGGGGGGGGGGTTTCGAACCCACAACCTTTCACCTGGGAGTGCCACAGCGTAACCACTCTATCCTCACCTCCAAAGTTAATCCCGCTACAGTGGGTCACTAATGAGGCCTGCCCACGGGGGCGGGGCCTAACCCCATGAAGGGGGCGGGGTCTAACCCACCTTCTGAGGACCAGGTACCGCAGGTCCACCGTGCACCCCACGGCCAGGCCGTGGTCTCGGATCAGCCGCTTGGCGTCTTCGTAGCAGCCCACCCCAACCTTCAAGACGTGGGGGTCTCGCAGGACCTCCATCAGGCTGAGGGGGATGGACCGCGCCCCCCCACCTCGGAGGGAGAGCATCCGGACCAGGACACAGCGGCCCGAGTAGGAGGCCATCTGGAGAAGAGACACCATGGAGGTCCGACCCTTCACCGACACCTGGAGGGGGGGGGGGGGGGAGAGAGAGAGCAGCTGAGGGGGTGAGGAGGGCCTGCCACAACAACAACATGCGCTGATATAAACGGTCATGCAAAACTGTTCTTACGCCGCGCTTCTTTACCCATTCACAGTCCAACCCCAACACGGGGAAGACGGCGAGGTCCTTCTGCAGGGCGGGCCAGGCGCGCTCCCACTCGTCCTCGGAGCCCACTACCACAGGCGCCACCCTCAGCAGCTGCTCTGGAGATGGTAGCGCCGGGGTGGGTGGAGGAGGTGTTGGAGGAGGAGAAGAAGAAGAAGAAACCGGCGTGGCTGGAGACTCCACTGAGAGAGGCGGAGGGGCCGCCTCCACCACGGGTGAATCGACTGCCTTGTGACTGCAAGGTAGTCGCTTCCTCTGTCTCCGGTAAACGCGCCATATCAGCAACCCGCCTAGAGTCACCCCGAGAACCGTCGTTATGACGGTCGAGATGGACCCGCGTGGAGACATCTTCGAGTGGGGTAGTAGGACGGGTAGAGGATACTGGACTGGGTATCAAAACATGCCGTCCGTGGGGCAGAGTTCAACGTGCGTCGCCCGGCTTCTTCGCTGGATGGAGAGGTATCGGCGTTGCCCTTTGTCACCGGGGACCACTGGAAATCAATCTCCTCCGTTATGATACTTCCCGACTCAGCATTGCCCTGGAAAACTAAATATAAAACAAACGTTCAAAGTGACAAGCCTGCCATGCCAAGTCGTACCCAAGTCGTACGCGTTCAGACACCAATCAGGTTGTCTAATTGGCGATCTTTATTGATTTACGTCAACACGTTGCAGCTACAATCGATACTCACCACGCGGTTAGACGTGTGGACTCGGGAGTTGGTCAACAGAAAAAGTGAGGTGGTCTGATCCACTGCTAGCCATGTGGCTAATGATGACTGCAAACACCTGTACGTCAGTAAGCTGCAGATGTAGACGGGAAATCCTGAACAGAGCGACAGACTGCAAATCAAACGTTTCAATCTTGTCATGTCGCACACGCTTGTTTATCACATCGTTGATTTGTTTATCATATCGAAGACAGACAGCTCAGAATGTGAGACATGCTAACGTTCTCCTACAACTATCTCATGAAAACGTGCGTTTCTGTGTCCTTATCTGGCATTGGCTTCACTGTGTAAAACCTGTTATTAAGTATGGACTTGGTAAAACGTTCAAACGGTTACCTGTGTAGGACAACTCAAGAGGCCAGAGCCGGGTACATCCACGCTCGTTTCTTATGCAGTTGTGATAAAGCACTTCCGGTCATTTTATATAGTGACAGCGTCAGGGGGCGGGGTCGTTCAGCGCAGCGACGCCCATCGGACGGACGATGTCAAGGTAGAAAACGAACGCTTCCCAGCTCTCTCCATCTACCCGGTGAGTCATGCGGCGGACTTCAGGAACGTTGGATTATGCAGCCAAAGGATTTTAAATTTTTTAGCTTCTTATGACAGTTAATGTAGATAAATACACAGCCAAAAGAATACACACACAGGCAGCCTTTTTCCTCTACCACCATAGATTTATTCATTCCTTTAGCTTCAATGTACAAAATAAAATAAAATCAGAATAAAATCATTCACAGGCTTGATAAAAAAGAAAAAAAAAGAATCTAGCGTTTAACGAGGGAAAATAAGACATTGAGAGATGAACCAGATTGAGAGCAGACCGTGTTGAGGTGACGCCACGGTCTAACCGTTGGGCCGTAGCTTGTGCAGAACTACAAATCCCGTCGCCATGTTGCTTACTGCGGATCACAGCCACCTGTGAGGTCCTTTATCTATTCTTAGTGCTTGTGCAAATTAAAAAAAATCATGGAAATACCGAGAAAATATAGAATGTTAACACAAAATAAAAGGAAGATCATGAGGAAAAATCAAATGTTAAGTACTATGGCGAGTACTAAACTATTTAAAATTAAAATAAATGAGTTTAAAAAGAGGACGCCAGTGGAGGAGTCACCAGCAGGGGGCGCCACCGCCATTGTCGGGTCCAAACTGATTGTTGCTGCAATGACGCCCCTTTATATTAAATGCGATCCTGGGCATCCAATCACAGGATACCTTTGACGGCAATGCTTTTTGTTTTAAAAAATAAAAATCGTTAAATAAACGAGTAAAAGCAGCAGTCCCTTCACACAACCTCTCTACAGAACATGGAAAACTACCACTGCCACCGGCGGTGTGTTCAGTATAGATTCTTTAAAGATATATATTTATGCGTAATATATATAGGGTCACTTCTTACACACACACACACACACACACACACACACACACACACACACACACACACACACACACACACACACACACACACACACACACACACACACACACACACACACACACACACACACACACACACACACACACACACACACCTTTTAGCTAGCCTGTGCCTTTGGCAAAGATAACTTACAACTTCTCCGTTTTAGATTTCATAGCTATTTAAAATATACTCGATGCATAAAAATAAAGATTTTGGCATTCGGTCGCTCTTGAGTTCCTTCTGATTGTGAAGTCATCGAGGGTTAGGACCTCCTGTCTGGAAGCTGGGGGTCTCTCAGTGCTGTCGGTGGTCCGAAGGCCAGTGAGGGGGCGGGGGGGGGGGGGGGGGAGAGGGAGGTTTTTGAGTCAGCGTTCGGGGTCTCCCACCACTTTGCAGGGGCGATGGATGATGACAACGATCATGATGTCATAACAACAAAAACAGATACAGGCAATGTAATGAGATGCTGGGGTGGGCGGGGCCAACCACTAGAGGCGGAACCTCACGCCTCGTCCGTCACCCCCCCGCCCCCCCCCTCCCACACACACACACACACGTCTCCTCACCCCCCCCCCCCTCTGCTTCAGAAGACTCCTCCCCCTCCTCTCTAGCCACCACATCAGCCTCTACAGTTTTATATATCTTCCTCCTCAAGTCTTTCCGTCTCCAACAGCTGTAGGGGGGCTCCCTAACCCCCTCCCCCCTGGAGAAGGAGGAGAGAGGAGGGGCTTCAGATCTCCCTAACCCCCCGACCCCCCTGTTATTGGGGGAGGGGAGGGTCTTCAGAGCCCTCCCCCCCCTCTATCCGGGAGCAGAATGGGGAGAGTGGGAGGGTCTTCAGAGCTGGATCTCGAAGGTCTGGTGCAGCTCGCTGGAGAAGGGGTTGGTGGGGGAGGGGGAGGCGTGCTGACGGGACCGCCCCTCCAGCGCCACCCACTGGGCCTCGAAGGCGTCCACCTGCCCGGCGGGAGGGGGCGGGGCCAGCGAGGTCTTGGGCGGGGCCAGGGCGGGGGAGGGCGGGGCCAGGGAGGGGAGCTGATGGGAGGCGGCGGCAGTGGCCCAGTTCTCCCCTGCCGCGCCGCCGTTGAACGCCGCGCTGCCATTGGACGAGGGCTGCAGCAGGGGGGCGGGGCTAAGGACGGGGGGCAGGAGGAGGGGCTTGCTGTAGTGGGCGGCGGCCAGCGCGTGGGGATGGGCGTGGCCGTGGTCGTAGTGGGGCATGGGGAACGGCTGCTGCAGCATCTGGGGGTGGGGGGCGATGGAGGGGGGCGGGGGCTGGGCGGCCGACCCGAACACGTTGGCCACCATCTGGGACGGGGTGATGCCCACCACGGGCACCACAGGCGGGCCGAACGCCAGCCCGTTGGACACCGGGTAGGCCGCCGCCGCCGCCGGCTGGCGCGGGGGCAGCATGGGCATGGGCGGGGGCAGGAAGCCCATGGGCGGCGGCAGGGTGGGGGCCGCCCCGGGGTGCTGTCCCGCGGGGGGGCCCAGGTGGGGCGCCACCGCCACCGGCTGCGGGGGCACCCGGACGGACTTGGTGACCTCCTCCAGCCAGCGGTCCGCCTCCGAGGGGGTGCGGCGGTGGGAGGGCAGGGCGGGGGAGGAGCCGGGGCCCCCCAGGGCCGGCCCCGTCGCCGACGTGGACCAGTCACTTCCTGTTCGGGAGAGGGGGGGGGGGGGGGGGGGGAACAGAACAGCAGTGAGTAGCGGTACCCATGGAGGTACGGGGGTACCCAACATCAATCCTAGTCAGACACCAGTTCATTAAAGGAGCAGCTAGGGGTCTGGGCTTATGGGACTGACTGTGCGTCCACACCAGCGACCAGAAGCGAACAGAAATATTAAATAAAGTTTCGCTGCGAATATTTCTGTTCGCTTCGGTCGCTCAAGTCGCTCATGACGTACAATTCAAAAGTGCCTGCCGGAGTTCCCTGGGATCCACGCAAGCGAAGAGCGTCTACACTCCGATTGGCTGTCAGTGTTTTGCCGCTGAAGCGCGTCATAGTAATTTGCATGAAGTTCAAAAGTTTTCAACATTTTTTGGACGCTCTGGTCGCTCGACTTTGGCCGCTGGTAGCGTTGGTCGCTTGGGTCGCGTTGGTCGCTCTTGCCCATAGAAAGTGAATGACTTCCGGCGATTTGGTCGCTCAATTCGCCTCTGGTGTGTGGACGTACAGTAATTGACTCAATACGTCGCGTCTATCTTGCCTCTACGCTGTATGAATCTAATACGTGGGGACACACGTTGAGTCAACACGGCACTACTCTCCCTCTAGCACTGCGGCCCCTGGGCTGAACCACAGCGGGACCTTTTGGTAGACAGTGAAGTAAGGCCCAACCCCATTCCTACCCCTTACCCCTCGCCCTTGTTTTGAAGGGGTAAGGGTAAGGGGTAGGGGTAAGGGGAAGGCATAAGGGGAAGGCATAAGGGGTAGAAATGGGATTTGGCCTTAGGCCCAATCCCATTTTCTACATAATATCTGCAATGCAAGTGGAGAGAATCATACTGGAAAGAGATGTTCTTATGCTAGAAGCTATGCTTTAGCTGTGACATCGCATACATTCTAAAAGCTATGCTAAGACGGCAATATAGCTTAACTGCTTAGATATAAGATATGAGAGATTAGCCAGACATAGCTTACATGCTAAAATATATGCTAAGAGACCATAGCCAGACATGGCTTACGTGCTAAAAGCTATGCTCACAGACCATAGCCAGACATAGCATAGCTGTTAGCATGTAAGCTAAGAGACCATAGCCAGACGTAGCAAGCACTCATGGAAAGGCCGGCCGAGCACCAAACACATCATGCACATTTCTCAGGCCGGACAAACACGAGGACCGGACCTCCGGTGAGCTCCAGGGTGGTCGGGGGGACTGTGGTGCTTACCTGGGGCCGAATGGAGGCCCGCTGGGAGCCTAGCCCAGGGGTTAGTGTCCCGGGCGGGCAGCGGAGGGGGCAGGGCTGGGGGGTAAGCGGGCGACGAGCCGTTCACTACGGCACAGAGAGAGACAAGACGCTAGAGCCGGGCATGCTAGGCTAGGCTAGGCTAGGCTAGGCGCGCGCCGCGACACATGCAGGCGCGCGCCGCGCACACATGCTGTGAGCGAACGGGGTGTTGTTAGGCGGTGGATGCAAATGTAAACAAATGAATGATTGTAAAGATAAAGAGTGAAGAGTGAGCCAACGTGAAGGATGAGATGGTTGAGTCAGAAACGGCTTCTGATCGAACCCATGCCCAGTGAGAGCGCACGCACGCACGCACACGCACACACACACACACACACACACACACACACAGCAACACATTTCTCTTGCTGAACTAAACGGCGCAGTACATGGCCCTGCCAGCAGGGGGAGACGGGGGGGAGACGGGGTGGAGAGAGAGACGGGGGGGAGCTTACCTGGAGCGACCGGCGACTGCGGGGAGGAGGTGGGCTTGGGCATGGGGGCGGAGGCGAAGGGGTCCCTCGGCCCCCCGCTGAAGGCGGTGGTGATCTGACTGCAGAGGGAGCTGATGCTGTCGGCCTCGCCCTCCACCTCCACCACTGGGGAGGGAACACCAGACAACAGGGCTATGGAGACAGCAACACAACGTTACACAACGATACACAACACCAGACAACAGGGCTATGGAGACAGCAACACAACGTTACACAACGATACACAACACCAGACAACAGGGCTATGGAGACAGCAACACAACGTTACACAACGATACACAACACCAGACAACAGGGCTATGGAGACAGCAACACAACGTTACACAACGATACACAACACCAGACAACAGGGCTATGGAGACAGAAACACAACGTTACACAACGCCAGACAACAGGGCTATGGAGACAGCAGCACAACGTTACACAATGATACACAACACCAGACAACAGGGCTATGGAGACAGAAACACAACGTTACACAACGCCAGACAACAGGGCTATGGAGACAGCAACACATTATACAACAACCACACTAAACCCAACAACACTAATCAAAAGAACCCTTAACAAAACCACACCAAACCCAACAACAAGCCTAAACACAACAACCACACTAAACCCAACAACAAGCCTAAACACAACCACACTAAACCCAACAACAAGCCTAAACACAACCACACTAAACCCAACAACCAGCCTAAACACAACAACCACACTAAACCCAACAACAAGCCTAAACACAACCACACTAAACCCAACAACCAGCCTAAACACAACAACCACACTAAACCCAACAACAAGCCTAAACACAACCACACTAAACCCAACAACCAGCCTAAACACAACAACCACACTAAACCCAACAACAAGCCTAAACACAACAACCACACTAAACCCAACAAGCCTAAACACAACAACCACACTAAACCCAACAACAAGCCTAAACACAACAACAACACTCAACACAACAATCGTAAACACAACAACCACACTAAACCCAACAACAAGCCTAAACACAACAACCACACTAAACCCAACAAGCCTAAACACCACAACCACACTAAACCAAACAACAAGCCTAAACACAACAACAACACTCAACACAATAACAAGCCTAAACACAACAACAACACTAAACATAACACCACCAAACCCAACAACACTAAACCCAACAACCACACTGAGCACAACAACCCTTCACAAAACCACACCAAACCCAACAACAAGCCTAAACACAACAACCACACTAAACCCAACAACACTAAACCCAACAACAAGCCTAAACACAACCACACTAAACCCAACAACCAGCCTAAACACAACAACCACACTAAACCCAACAACAAGCCTAAACACAACCACACTAAACCCAACAACCAGCCTAAACACAATAACCACACTAAACCCAACAACAAGCCTAAACACAACCACACTAAACCCAACAACAAGCCTAAACACAACCACACTAAACCCAACAACCAGCCTAAACACAACAACCACACTAAACCCAACAACAAGCCTAAACACAACAACCACACTAAACCCAACAAGCCTAAACACAACAACCACACTAAACCCAACAACAAGTCTAAACACAACAACAACACTCAACACAACAATCGTAAACACAACAACCACACTAAACCCAACAACAAGCCTAAACACAACAACCACACTAAACCCAACAAGCCTAAACACCACAACCACACTAAACCAAACAACAAGCCTAAACACAACAACAACACTCAACACAATAACAAGCCTAAACACAACAACAACACTAAACATAACACCACCAAACCCAACAACACTAAACCCAACAACCACACTGAGCACAACAACCCTTAACACAACAAGCCGCTCACCGCTGTTCTTGAGGGGGAAGTCTTTGCGGGGGGGGCCGCCGCCCGGCAGCTCGTTGCCGATGCGCAGCGACATCTGCCTCTTGAAGGGCGAGCTGTTCTGGCTGAGGCCCGGGAAGCCCCTGAACGAGCCCTGCCGCGCCAGGGCGTCGGCCGGGGCGTGGCGCCGCGGGATGGCCTGGGGGCCCAGCGTGGCGGCCGACAGCGGGGGGGAGGAGCCCGGCGAGTCCGACGGGGGGCCCGAGGAGCCGTTGCCGCTGGAGGCGGAGCTCGGCGGCGGGGGCGCAGCCTCGGCTGTGGGAGGAGTTCAGCGCGTTGGATGGTTAGCGGTAGCCTAGCCGATAGCCTAGCAGATAGCCTAGCCCCCGAACACCGTGTGGGGTGAAGTGGGAGTACAGCCTCCGTGTTTAGTCTAGATACTATTCTACACACAGTAAAGGAAAATTAGGCGCTAGTATTGTACATATTTTAGTTTGTCGGCCTGATAGCCGATAAGCTAACTGGGAGCTCACTGGGCCTAGCTTGGCTAGCGTCACTCGTTAGCCTAGCGTGTAAACATCGACGGTTGTTTGTCCTCGGTCGTCACGGACACTTTGGGGCTTCCCCGAACTCTGACCTTTCTTGGCCTCCTGCAGCTGCCGCATCACCTCCTCCCGCTCCGCCGCCTCCGTCGCCGTGGTGACGCGGAAGGACCCCTCCCGGGTGAAGGTGGTGCGGTTGGCGTCGAAGGTGGCCGTCACGCCGCACTCCTTCTCGCGCTTCTGCTTCCGCTCCAGGCAGGCGGCGAAGGCACAGCCCACCGCGTGGCTCAGCCGCTCGCCCTGGGGAGACACACACACACACCGTCGTCACATGACCCACGCACGTCAACGTGGTCGTCCCCGACGTCACATGACCCACACGCACGTCACGTGGTCGCCCCGACGTCACATGACCCACACGCACGTCACATGACCCACACGCACGTCACGTGGTCGCCCCGACGTCACATGACCCACAGGCACGTCACATGGTCTCCGACGTCACATGACCCACAAGCACGTCACATGGTCGTCCCGACCTCAAATGACCCACATGCACGTCACATGACCCACACAGATGTCATCGTCATATCATCATTATGATCCTAATCTATAGGTATGTATTCACCGAGTCCTTGACGGCCAGGAAGCAGTGGCAGATCCAGCGCCGCGTGGTGCCGTCCCGGCAGATGTAGGAGAAGGCCCGCTCGAAGTTACGGTCTGGAGCGCAGAACGAGACCTTCTCTATCGTCTGGTCCAGGATCAGGTCCTGTGAGCGTGGAGAGAGGCCCTACTTACTGAGATGCTTCTATTAATGCATCGTTGGTAAAGCTTTTATTTGAACAGTCCTCATTTTTTTATTTTATCTTATTCATGTGCTTTGGATTTTGCGTTGACTTATTATGCCCCGTTTTTTTACCGTTTTTGCTTTTGGGGACCCGGCCTTTGAACAAAGAAAAAAATGCATCACGGATCAATGGACTTCATCCAAAAAATATTCATTGATACAGTTAGATAAAACACCGGCTGAATGATGAAAACAAACACCAGCTGCCGGCTTCAAATAAAGAATAGCGTCATGGCACATGGCAGAACTAAACAAATGATACCAGCTTCCTCCAGCAGGGGGCGGTGTTCCCCAGGGTGTGAACTGGTACAGGGCAGGAAGAGGAGAGCAGACGCTACCTTGGTCTTGTCGTCGACCACGCGCAGACCGTCCGCCGACACCCACAGCACGGCGCGCACTGCCTTCTTCCCCGCCTGTAAGCCAATCAGAGACGGGCGTCGTTAGACACGCCACCGCAACACGCCACCACTACGAACGGCCTCCGTTATGACGTCTTTAGGGACACAAAGTGTATGGATGAACTCAACACACACACAAACACACACACACACACACACACACCTGACCTGAAAGAGTGAGAAAGTACAGAGTAAGTTTGTTCTCAGAGAGGAGGAGGAGGAGGAGGAGGAGGAGGAGGAGGAGGAGGAGGAGGAGGAGGAGGAGGAGGAGGAAGGGGAGGAGCAGCAGGAGCAGGAGGAGGAGTTACCCCCGAGGTAGGGATAGACTGGGAGGAAGAGGAGGCCTTGATGAAGGCTTCTAGGGAAAACAGCAGCAGATGGAGCTCAGGGGTTCTGAGGAAGAGGAGGTGAGACTGAAGAAGCCTCGCTCCCTCTTATTCTGTCTCTCTCTCGCTCTCCTTCATATCAATGTCTCTCTCTCAGTCGCTCTAGGTGTGTCAGTGCGTGTGTGTGTGCGTGCTCCTATCCTGACTGACGAAACAGTTGTGACACCATGTTACGTAAGGAGAGAAGATCGGTCAACAACAAACAGAACAGCAAAACAAACAAAAAAATAAGAGAGAGGAGGAGACGGGGGTGGAGAGAGAGGCAGGGAGGCACACAGCGAGCACACACGAAGCGTAACTTACTTTTGCAAAGAATCCTTTGAAGAACTTCCTGTCCTGGAAGTGGAATGGGTTGGTGGGGGGTGTGTGGGAGAAGGGGGGGGGGATTGGGGGAGGTCAGAGTGAGGGGGAGGGGACAAGGCATGAGAAGGTTACAGATGAGGTCTACTTGTTCTGTGGAGCCCAGAGGGAGGGGGGGGGGGGGTTAGGGTTAGGGTGAGGGGGGCGGGGCGGGGTGTTGGGTGGTGTGGTATTAGTGGATGAGAAGCCGGGGAGGTGATTGGCTTGTTTTGTTTTCCAAAACAGGAAGTGTTATTGGGCGAGGTGTTACTGGGATGACATCATGACCCAAGCAACAGCGGTGGGATTAGAGATGGAGACTCCAGATCCGGTCTAGATCTGAGTCCATCCCAGGTTTGCCTTTTAGAGTCAACCTACTCTCAACACTGACCAGCAGAACGCAGAGGGGCGGGGGGGCGGGGGGGCACTATTCCTCCACCAGGGGGGATGTTGATCAGAAATGACCAGCCGTTTTAGAATTGAGCTGTTAATGACATCACAAGTGGGAGTCCTGGTAATGCCTGATCAGAGTCACAGCCGGTTGGTAGATCAACACGCCCCTATAACCAAGAGAGGAGCGGTGGAAGCGTACCACTCATAGCGTCTCCACGGCCCGCATAAACCACTGCCCCCCCAACAGGCTGCGCCTCCCACTGTCTGTCTGTCTGTCTGTCTGTCTTACCCGTCTGTCTGACAGCAGACCTGCGGGCCAGCAGCCCTAGGTGTCTACGCCCGGGTCCGGCGCGTGTTCAGCCCCGGGCATGCAGGGGAAACGACGTTCCCAGCGGGGCGGACCCCGGTCGCTCAGGACAGCATCAGTACCGCCGTCGCTATGGGCAACGCCACGCCACAGGGAGCGCACGGCCGTGACATCATCAACGTCAGCCCTCAGACGGGTGCAAGGAGGGATGCGTGTGTTTAGCTGGCCGGCGAGAATGCTGGTTGCTAAGCGTGTTGAAATTTGCACGCGTGTGTGTGTGTGTTGAAATGTGTATGTTTGTTTTGAAATGTGTGTGTGTTGCAGTATGTCTTGCAGTGTCTGTGTGTTGAAATGTGTGTGTGTCTGTGTCTGTGTGTGTGTGTGTGTGTGTGTGTGTGTGTGTGTGTGTGTGTGTTTTTAAATGTGTGCGCGTGTGTGTATATAAACTGAATATGATTCTACGACTCAAGATAATATGCTTGCTCCCCCCCCCCCCCACCCCCTATTCACACAGTTGTTGAGATTGAATGAGAGATCGGTGAGTGAGTGGGTGAGGGAGTGGGTGAGGGAGTTTAGTGACTTCACAGGGAGGAGAGGGTTTGGTGATGGTGAGTGTGTGAGTGAGGTTGGTTCGTTGGTGGGCTTGGTTATGAGACAGTGAGGGATTAGGTAAGTAAGTGAGTGAGTGAACTCTCACCCGGTCAGTCCTGTTGACCCGGGTTAGAGTTTCCAAAGCTATTAGTTAGTCGGTAATTCAGATGAATCATTTTAAGGGGTTAGGCTAGCTAGTATGGGTTAACTAGATTGAGACAGAGTTTAGGATTGGGAAGGGATTCAGGGGAATGTTTTTGGTTTTGTTTTACGGCAACCGCATAAATAAAACCTGCTTAAAAAGACAACAGAATATATATATAAAACAACAAAAGACAACCAAAGGAATAAACACAACCATTTAAATGTGGGTGTGAGGGGGGGGAGGGGGGGGGAGGAGGAGGAGGAGGAGGAGGAGGAGGAGGGGGGAGGTCTGAGGGACGAAGAGCAAGGGGCTTCATAAAGAGGAGGCTGGCTCTCAAAGACCCGGAGATCAGGAGGACATTCCTGAACAGTGAGACCTCCTTAATCCTAAAGCCTCCGACCCATCATAACATCCAGCACCACACTCTCTCTCAACATGGCCGCCGCTGTTGCCGGCATGCCCTACGACGGTCGAATTAGCATTTAGTTGTTTTTAGTGGTATTAGATACAGGTCATTAACGAGCAGGGGGGGGGGGGGGGGGGGGGGGGGTTGGACGGCGGGGGTCGCTGCGGTCGCTGCGGTCGCTGCTCCAGACCCATTGAGTCTCACGGATCTCCACGACGATGACCGTTAAGAGCGTTTTCTGTTCTCGGGGTCTGAACCGGGACGGAGCCCGGGAAGGAGAGAGGGCTCAGTCCCCATCTGGTGTTCACCTCCTGGCCCCGAGCGAACCATACTTCAGTAACCCGTTCCAGGAGCTGCATGGGGGGGCTCTATGAAGGAACCAGCGAACTAGCAGCCTGGGGTATGATGGGCGAGGACACCACTCCTAATCCGTGTGCACAGAAGGCCGATGCGAGGACACACACACACACACACACACACACACACACACACACACGTCCCTTCTCGACCTATGACCCCGGAGAGACCGTCTCCATGGGAACGACAACGACACGGCCCAGGATCAGTTGTTGGTAAGGTAGGCAACAAAAAACACACACGCAACTGCCACCTCGGGTACATTTGCCACATCGTCATGCCTTGTGCAAGCAGCGGCGTGTCGCAGAGACGCCGTTACAACACGCAGCAGCGTGTGGAGGTTCCCGGATCTGGAAGTCCATGCAGGGCTGCGTTCTTAACATTTATATTCATATCAGATATATTTCTTTGCTCCGGCTTCGTTGTCATTCAGTGACTCCGGCATGCAGACAGACCGACTCACCACAGGAATACAGAGTACTCCCCCCCCCCCCCCCTCCCCCCGACCCCCCCGGGCACCGGGCCTCAGGCCAGGAGCAGCAGCAGGAAGTGACATCACTAGGACATCACAACGGAAGGGCAGTTTGGAGGTTGGTGGTGCCGCAGTGCAG
This sequence comes from Gadus morhua, assembly GCF_902167405.1. Lineage (NCBI taxonomy): Eukaryota > Metazoa > Chordata > Actinopteri > Gadiformes > Gadidae > Gadus > Gadus morhua. The sequence continues at coordinate 18,505,224 of NC_044052.1, forward strand.
ACTCCCCCCCCCCCCCCCTCGTGTATCTCTGAGTCACGCGGAGAGCTGGGAGAAAGTTCTCATTACCAGCACGACCACCGCCGCCCAAATGCATGCTGGGAAGACCATTAGCATAGGGCTAACCCAATAGCACGAGACTAGACCATCAGCACGCGACAAGACCATTAGCACAGGTCTAGACCACTAGCATACGCATAGACCACTAGCAGGCGACTAGACCACTAGCATACGCATAGACCACTAGCACGCGGCTAGACCACTAGCATACGCATAGACCACTAGCACGCGGCTAGACCACTAGCATACGCATAGACCACTAGCACGCGGCTGGACCACTAGCATACGCATAGACCACTAGGACGCAGCGAGACCACTCACGCCAGACTAGACCATTAGGGGGCCTAGGACCACCTAGACAGCAGCCTCAGAACACACCTCTCTCCCCCAGGGCAAAAGCTCTCCAATCTGGGCTGCCTGGTCTCTCTAGGTACTCAGGCATTAATTAGAGCTCTCTGCTGCCAGAAAAAAACAGGACAAGAGCTAACAGGGCCATTCGTTTCAGTGTTAATGCCGTAATAGCTTCATGGCGAACATACAAGGGGGGCCATTAACACCAACGCTAATGGGTGCATTGGAAAAAAACGGCTAGTAGCCAAAAGGCTAATTTACCCATTAGCTAAAGCCATCAGCACCAATAGGTATATTAGCCTTTGGGCTAATCTAGCCGTTAGCACTGATGACTTGCCTTGTTCAGCTGGCCGAAACACATCGTTTATGAACCTGTCTCCATGAGGATTCGCTACTACAGCTCACTTCTTAGTCCAAAGCAATCTACGGTGCTTTTTGTTTGGATGTCATTAATGATGGGGTGATGGCATCTTCCCGAAGGTGGACTGTAGGCAACGGGGATGTGAACGCAGTACATCAAGGCTGGGAGTCTTACTCGTTAACCACTACTTTGGGAAGTCTCGTCTCGTGGGGATAAAGCATTGGCGTAACTCTTGGTAAAAAAAGATCACTTCCTGTTTAGTCCACCAACAGGTTGTCGTCCTAAACCAGTTCCCTCAGGTGCCCACCAGGGGGCAGCACTGCTCCGTACCGCGGCATCACTTCCTGTCAGGTGAGTGCCGTCAGGCACCCAGGTAAGACTGCCACGTCCTGGGCGGGGTCATGTGACCAGGGTGTTGACACTGGCCAGGAGAAGTTAATCTGATGAGGGCCACTTAAAACATGGCGAGGAGGGGCCCCGGACGAACCCAGAGGGAAACAGACTCCAGCGGGCCAGGGACGGCTCAGGAACCCCCGATAACCGAGGGGGCCCCCACTACACCACGGCGTCGTTTGATTGGCCGAGCCGCTCAGACCGACTCATAATGTGTGAAAAAACAATAGCACAGTATAGAATAACAAATCTGTAACCGTTTTGAATTTCTAAACAGTTACAAATTTGTTATTCTATCTAGGGCTAATTGTTTCAATTGTTATTATATATATTCTTTTTATTCTATTATTATTATTTTATACTTAATATCATGAATGTTGCCCAATCTCTACAGGCACTTCCACTTTTCATTTCACTGCATTTCTTGTATATGTATGTGACCAATAAAACTCTTGAATCCATCGTGAAACACGCCCTTAATCATTTACCTTGTCGATTAATGACCTCAGGCCAGGATTAGAGTTAGCCAAATGATTAGATACACCGTCTCTCTCCTTGTTTATTCAGTGTTACTTCAGAACGTGAGGCACTTCAACCTTCGGTCCCCTCCCCAACACAGAGACCCAGCCATTCTGAGTCTGAGTCAGCCCGGGGTTGTTTCCACAGCCCTTAATCACAGTAGGTTTCTATGGGGCCTCACAGGCCATCCCCTGACCCTAGCCCCCAAAGAGCATGGGGAGACCCCCTTAGGGATCGAGGAGGAGACCTGGAGAGGCAACCCAGAGCGGGGGGTCCCGCCCTCGGCATTTCACCGGGTGCCATCATAGACATTACAAAATAACACACGTTGAAGTAGTACACACAGCGAGAGGGACGGACACAGAGTGCGAGTCCAGGAAGTGCGGGGGCCCCCAAGGGACGGGCGAGGAACACAGACCCCGTCTCATGGGGCCGGTCACAGGCAGACTAATTCAATTACACATCACTGCCACCACCACACAGGAGCCCAAAGCATGTGACCGGGGAGGGGGGGGTGTGTGTGTGTGTGTGTGCGTGTGCGTGTACATGCGTGTGTGTGTGTGTGCGCACACACCTGACATCACCGGTGTAATTATAAACTCAGCTCGATGCATATACACGGATAGAATTCATTACTGGTTTATTTGGGCGCCGACCTCCCGTGTGAGTCCGAGCTCAAAGCTGCAGACACCTCACTTGGTACATTACTATGTATTCAACCCCAGAACCACTACAAGAAAACCCAGCTACACGAAATTTACATTGCGGGCATTTAGCGGACGCTTTTGTCCAAAGCCACTCAAAACGGTTCTTTCACACACCAACCGTGTGTGTGTGAATACGGTTTGAGAGGGTGGGCGGGGCTTGGGGAATTAGTCCTTCCTGGAGGACAGATTATTCTGTTTCCTTCCCCGGAGAAGGAATTCCCTCTTTGTTTGCAATAACCTACAGCAGGAAGCTCGAGTCGGATGACCTTTACTGGGGCAAGGGGGCGGAGCTTGGGCCGGGGTTGGACGGACACATTGGCGACATGAAATGTGGGAGGAACAGACAAAACAACGCAGTTTGAGACTTAAGCAAAGACTTAGTGAAGAGAACAGAAGGAAGGGAAAGAAACAGGCTCGGGTGAAGCCCTGAGTAAAACAAAATAATTCACCCTGAGAGAGTGAGAGAAAGAGAGAGACATAGAGAGATAGAGAGAGTGTATTTTGGGCCAGGTGTAGTAAAAGCAACACCACCATCATCATCATCATCATCATCACCGGCCTCAGGGGTTGCTGTGGTGCTACCTCCATGGCCTCCTAAGAACAGAGGAGAAGAGACTGACCCGGCCCAAGATGGCCGACTAGGACCAAGATGGCCGCCCGGATGCAAACCAAAGTCAGGGAGAGAGGGAGAGAGAGAGAGGCGAGGAGAGGAGGCAGATGAGTACGTAGAGAATGACAAGAGGGAGAGAGGAGAGTGGGATTCCCTGGAGACGAGGAGAGGCGGGAGGAGTAGAAAGGAGAGAAGGAGCAAATGGAGGGTGAGAAAGGAGAGGAGTAGGAGGTGTCTTGGTGCACAGGGAGAACGTACCGTCTTGAGTCTCTTGACCGCCTCCTCACAGATGTGCATCCCCCGCGACTCCTCCACCTCCACATGACCCAGGTACTGTAGGGGTAGAGAGAGGGAGAGGGGGAGGAGGGGGAGGAGGAGAGAGAGGGAGAGGAGGAAGAGGAGAGAGGGGGAGGAGGAGAGAGGGAGAGGAGGAGAGAGAGGGAGAGAGCAGGAAGATGAGAGAGAGGGGGGACGAGAGAGAGGGAGAGAGGGGGAGGAGGGAGAGAGGGAGGAGGAGAGAGAGGGAGAGACACAGAGGGAAAGAGAGAGGGTGAGGAGGAAAGGGGGGGAGGAGCAGCGATAGGGAGAGAGAAAGAGACAGAAAGATAGGAGGAGAGAAAGGGTGTGAGGAAGAGACATTCATACACATTTTTCACACCACACCATTAAACATAACTTTGACGTTATGACATTGATAAGAGAAGATCGTATTTAATTAATCCCAGGGAGGGAAGGAGCGTGTCACGGGATACTGCGTTGCAGGGTGAATTGCATGCTTCCCCTGCTTGTTATGGGCTCTGTGTTCTGATGGTGTGAGGCTGTTCACAGTGTGTACCCTGCGTTGTATCGTGGTCCCAGAGATAAGGGGGTAGGCACAGCCCTGGACTTTGACTCATCCTCCTCTGTTTGCGTTGAAGGCCCGTCCAGGGCTTCGGTATTTCACTCCCAGTCGATTACTCATCGCTGCGGAGAGTGTCCGGGTTCATGGAGTAATGTACACGCCAGGGCCTATAGTTAGCCCTGCCAGTGCCTCGCCAGAGACACAATACATCACCAAACACACATCCGAGACTATAAATACCTCACCACACATATCCGTGTCCCACACAACAACGGTTACCAATCACACCTCCAAATAAATAGCAGAGCGTTACATCACCGATTTTATTCCAGCGTTACCAATAGTTCCCCCAAAATAACTATCATGTGTGTTGATGATGGCTGGTTGAAGCAGCCTCACCTGGCCCGAGTCTGACTGACAGGACTCTGGGGATGGGTGAGGCAGGCTGCACACCTGTTGCACTGCACGTTGATCTATCGTGCGCCCAGGATAAACGAGCCGTCACTCTCACTCCCTCGGGGAGAGATGTCCTGCATGGCAGCACCATCATCATGTATCCCTATGAGGAACGTTCATTGAGTCAGTGTGGCGGGTAGCATCGCACAATGGCCATGTCACAACGATACCCTGAACCCATGGGGAGGAGTTACCTGACCCTAAGGAGGGAGGAGTTACCAGACCCTAAGGAGGGGGAGGAGTTACCAGACCCTAAGGAGGGAGGAGTTACCTGACCCTAAGGAGGGAGGAGTTACCTGACCCTAGGGGGGGAGGAGTTACCTGACCCTAGGGGGGGAGGAGTTACCTGACCCTGGGGGGGAGGAGTTACCTGACCCTAGGGGGGAGGAGTTACCAGACCCTAAGGAGGGGGAGGAGTTACCAGACCCTAAGGAGGGGGAGGAGTTACCAGACCCTAAGGAGGGGGAGGAGTTACCAGACCCTAAGGAGGGGGAGGAGTTACCTGACCCTAAGGAGGGGGAGGAGTTACCTGACCCTAAGGTGGGAGGGGGAGTTACCTGACCCTAAGGGGGGGGAGGAGTTACCTGACCCTAAGGAGGGGGAGGAGTTACCAGACCCTAGGGGGGGAGGAGTTACCAGACCCTAGGGGGGGAGGAGTTACCAGACCCTAGGGGGGAGGAGTTACCAGACCCTAAGGAGGGGGAGGAGTTACCTGACCCTAAGGAGGGGGAGGAGTTACCTGACCCTAAGGAGGGGGAGGAGTTACCTGACCCTAAGGAGGGGGAGGAGTTACCTGACCCTAAGGAGGGGGAGGAGTTACCTGACCCTAAGGTGGGAGGGGGAGTTACCTGACCCTAAGGGGGGGGGGGGAGGAGTTATGCGACCCCACGGGGGCGGCATTACCTGACCAGGTGAGGCCTCGGTGGACCAGTAGAGCTGAGCTCCACATGAAGGCTCAAACTAAAAATACTGCTCTTCAGGCTGCGCTGGTATTCAGTACGTCACCAGTTGACCCCTCCCAGTTTCCTAGGGCACGGGGCGGGGTGTGGGTGGGGGTGGGGGTCCATTGTGTGTGCAGGGTGACAGAGGAAGTCCTCACCCTTTCCTCAGTGAACCCACGCCCTGATCCGCACCCCCTCTGGTCTAAGACATGCATCAACCCCCCTCCCTCCCCCTGCCCGGGGTATTTTAGGAGGCTGACTCAAAGAGTGAGCCTTCAATTGCACAATGCCTACATGCATTAAATGCACGCACACACACACACACACACACACACACACACACACAGTATTTCCTTTCCACATTAATTACGTGTCACGCCGGCTTGCGGCCGACAGCAGGTCCGGCCCTGGATGTAAACACCGTGCGCCAGCGCTCGGCGATCACCGTGGCGACCAGGCGTGCCGCCCATGATGCACGCCGCCTGTCGCTGCGACCACGCTCGACAACCTCGTTAGACGGTGGCTTCTCCTCGCCGCGTTTCACGCTCCCCGCCAGACGAGTTCTTCCTTTGTGTGTGTTGTGTGTGTGTGTGTGTGTGTGTGTGTGTGTGTGTGTGTGTGTGTGTGTGTGTGTGTGTGTGTGTGTGTGTGTGTGTGTGTGTGTGTGTGTGTGTGTGTGTGTGTGTGTCTCTCTCTAAACCACAAGCAGTCACGGCACGCGCGCGCCCCTAGCTCAATCTCAATCTCCTTCACTCCAGGAGGCAGCAACACGTAGCGTAGCGTAGCGTAGCCTAGCCTAGCCTAGCCTAGCGGTGACTCACTCTGCAGCGGCGGGCCCCCGACCGCCTGATAGTGGCTCCGTATTGACGAGTGAACCTTTCACTGCTGCGTTGTACTGTAGTGAGGGGATCGTCCTGTGCTTGTTGTGGTTGGTTAGGACATTTAAAGTCCGAGCATGCCTTGTTCCGTCTCCATGCGTGTCTTGTAATGGGCTGCTGAGATTTAGGACAATAAAAAGAGCCGGCGTTCACATTTCTTTTTAATCAAGATAGTAAGGTTCTCCTGAGAGTTAGGACATTAAAGCCCTACCGTTCATTTATTATTTCGATGTGAAGATAGCAATGGTCCCCTGAGATTACAGACATTAAAAGCCAGAGTCTCCATTAATTGTTAATTTCAACGGGGAAATTGTACTACGGTTCCAACTCCTGAGAATAAAGGCATTACAGTTCCCAGCATGCGTCGTTTATTTCAACGTGAAGATGGCTATGGACTCCCTCGAGTTAGGACATTAAAAGCCCCGCATTGATAATGTTTGGTGTTCGGAGTTGCTGGGAGTTACCACATTAAAAGACCCCGCATTCATCATGTTTTTGGGGAGGGTTAGGACATTAAGAGCCCTGCGTTCTTCGCCTGCAAGATCAGGTACCGCTGAGAGAGAAGACGTTAACCCCCTCAGTGAGCCTTGGGAGTGGTTGGAGGAGACAGACGAAACTGACCATCCCCAGATGCCCAGCAGAGAGATACAGGAGATCAATGTATGTACAGGCTCTTAAATGACAGATTATAGATTTCAGATTCTTGATAAGTTGATATGCAATGCAATTTGAGCTTTGGCCATTTGGACAAAATTGGATACATTGTTGGGTCTATTTGATACTGATAATTCATTGCTTTTAATGACAACTGTCTTTATGAGCATTATGTGATAATGCTGAAAGGTCAACAATCTTAACTAAACATTTAAAATGTCTTTACTTAAGACATTAAAAGCCCCCCAGGCTGCAGGCTGGAGACGCAGCGAACAGATTGGTGTGGAGGCTCTCCTCACAGCCTAGATAGAAGTAGGCCTCCCACACCCTGGGTCCTACCATTAATCACAGGTAGCGTCCTTGAGGAGCCTTCCTACCTCTGTGTGTTTGTGTGTGTGTTAAGTGAGTTAGAGTGTGCGTGTGTGTGCGCAAGTTAAGCGAGCGAGTGCGTGCGTGTGCCAGTTAAGTGAGAAAATGTGTGTCCCAGTTCGGTGAGCAAGAGTGTGCGTGCCAGTTGTGTGTGCGCGCGCGTGCCAGTTGTGTGTGCGCGCGCGTGCCAGTTGTGTGTGCGCGCGCGTGCCAGTTTGATCAGGACGCGTTGAGTTGGACAGGAAGTGGTTTGGATTGGACTGAAAAGTGTTGGGAGACGGACAGGAAGCGGCGTGGACAGGAAGCGCTACCTTGACGGTGAAGCTGCACTTTCCACTGCGGACGGCCTCCTCGTCCGTCTGCCACTGGTGCGGCCGGCTGGACTCCGGGACGTACACGTCTTTCTTCCGGCGGAAGCTCTGCCGTAGTTTGTTCATCGCTGAGCCTCCTGTTGCCACGGATACAAGAGACACAAGGAGGGGGGGGGGGTTGAGGGCAAGCCATACGTTGACGTCGGTTTAAAGAAATCGGATTCAAATAAAAAAACACAACGATGATACTCAAGTACACACCCCATGTCCCCACCGAGTACTGAAAAGTAAATTCGGGGTAAAACGTAACTTCCTCTACGGCTCAATTGCATTTTTACCGAAGTAACAGTTGCTCCGTAACGTTCAGCCGATGAGAGAGACGTGCCAACAACCCGACGTAAACATGTCGGCTCTTTCTCCCCCATATGAACCCTGCTGCAGCAGTCGAAACTAAGCTGTTCTCTCTAATCTCGCCACATCCTGAGGATCGGATCAAGTTTGGCCTACGCTCTGTTCCACGCTGGTTAACCTTTTCATTAGAAAGCGTGGGTCACATCGCAGCGAGACGTCTCCTGAACGTCGTCTCTAACGCGCTCTCAGAGCACATCCTCCCCCGGCGTCGGCAGCGGCTCAGTGTTGACGGAGGATGCGTTTGATCGTGCACCAAAGACTTCCAGAATTCATTCCTTCACCTCAATTAGCTCTGGGATAACCGCATCACTGTAACCCACTTTCACATCCTGTCCCCAAAAACCTCCACCACCACCACCCACAGACTGCAGCATTCACACACACACACACACACACACACACACACACACACACACACACACACACACACACACACACACACACACACACACACACACACACACACACACACACACACACACACACACACACACACAGAGAGAGGAGAGAGTGAGAGAGAGGGACAGATACAGACAGAGAGCAAGAGACGGCGACAGACAAAGACAGCGAGAGAGCGATTTCCTGTGTGATTCATCCCAATGCGTATTGGGAGCTGAGCAGCATACCAACCTGCTCCAGGCAGAGAGACTCCACAGACAGACGGACGGACCCCCTCAACAAAGACATAGGCTTGAGGGTTAGACTTCAGGACCGCCAGAAGGACTCGTGTTAAAACGGAAGGTTAATCTCTTTGTTAAACACGTTGAGAGAATAAAGAGGTTTCGTGAGGACTACAAATGGAAGAACGGCGGAAATGTTAATTATAGGAATGATGAAAGTAGCAAGGGAGAGAGAGCAAGAGATAGGGACATAGAGAAAGGCCGAGAGACACAGAGCTAGAGAGAGAGAGCGAGCGAGCGAGCGAGCGAGAGAGAGCCACACAGAGAGAGAGCCAGAAGAGAGAGAGAAGGAGGATGAATGGGATTGGTGAAGCTGATAATTAATTACTATGAAGAAAAAAAAAAAAATCTCAGAGAGGGAGAGAGTACGAGAGCGAGCAAAAGAGATACTTCTTGATTAACCAAGGTCTGTTCCTGTCTCACAGTGACACAGTCCATTAAGGCCCCCCCCCCCCCCACACACACACACACACACACACACACACACACACACACACACACACACACACACACACACACACACACACACACACACACACACACACACACACACACACACACACACACACACACACACACACACAACTGACCTGCCTTCCTGCTCACATTGTGTTATCCTGCGAACACGCTACTAGATTAAACATGCCCGCACTGTAAAAAAAATAGTTGAGAAAACAAAACGGTTCAGGGTGTGTATTGTGCAGCACGGCTACGGGCTACACTACGAGTTATGCTACTTAAACCCACACTCACCCAACATGGAAACGTGAGGGAGAACGGTTATGATCACATGACAACATGAGGGAGACCCGTTATGATCACATGACAACATGAGGGAGACCCGTTATGATCACATGACAACATGAGGGAGACCCGTTATGATCACATGACAACATGAGGGAGACCCGTTATGATCACATGACAACATGAGGGAGACCCGTTATGATCACATGACAACATGAGGGAGACCCGTTATGATCACATGACAACATGAGGGAGACCCGTTATGATCACATGACAACATGATCGATACACAGAGGCTGCGTATGTATTACTCTGATCAGACTGGGAGATTTGGTGCACATGCTCAGGCACCAAAGTAGAGCGTTCATGTCCACGTACAGACCCAGATAAGGACCCGGGTACAGACCCAGGTAAGGACCCAGGTACAGGCCAGAGTGGTGTCTGGATGATGGGAGCGGTCCCGAGGCAGGGATGGATGCCTTATCTGCCTCTGTCAGCCTGGTCAACACCATGCAGTTCCACACGTCTACACACACACACACACACACACACACCTCAGCTTCCCAGGGAGGGGGGGGTCACGCAGCGGGCTGTGGATCGGCTTAGGAGAGGTTTCTGCAGCAACACCCAAACAAGAACTCTGCTATCCAGACCAGGCTGTAACGCTGCTATCTGGACCCAGACCAGAATCCTGCTGGATTCACCAGACCTCTGCTATCTGGACCCAGACCAGAATCCTGCTGGATTCACCAGACCTCTGCTATCTGGACCCAGACCAGAATCCTGCTGGATTCACCAGACCTCTGCTATCTGGACCCAGACCAGAATCCTGCTGGATTCACCAGACCTCTGCTATCTGGACCCAGACCAGAATCCTGCTGGATTCACCAGACCTCTGCTACCTGGACCCAGACCAGAATCCTGCTGGATTCACCAGACCTCTGCTACCTGGACCCAGACCAGAATCCTGCTGGATTCACCAGACCTCTGCTATCTGGACCCAGACCAGAATCCTGCTGGATTCACCGGACCTCTGCTACCTGGATCAGGATCCTGATGAGAGCAAAGCCTTCCTGATGGTGTTATCGCACACAAACAGACGTGTGCTTGCATTTGCCTGCGGCTGCAGCAGAATAAACAAGATAATGTCGACGTTCACAGGAAGTGTTGCAACTCTTCCTTTCCGGCGTATGATGCTTGCTGCTCTACACAGTAAAAGCGCCCTCTGCGCAAAACGGATAAGAACTTTAAGAGTCATGGTTGGAAAGGCCCCGTAGAAATCAACACTAAAATCCAGGGCAGGACTGTCTCTCTGTGGTGAAAAAGGCTTGAGAGAATAGGCCTCAACATTTGGACGATCATCAAGTGGGAGCGTAGAGTCGACATCATCCTCACGTTGTATATCTGATCGTTCATGCACTGTTTTTGCGACCTTATATGGGCTTAACGTGGGACCTTAGACAGTATGTTCGCCTTCAGTATAAAAGCGTGGGGTTGTGTTTTTTTTATGAAGTTGGCTCTTTATCAAAACGATCGGCCCTCCATCCATGCCCCGCGGTTGCTAGGACACCCGAGATCATTAACACAACAGGCCGAATCATAGCCCAACCGCCGGCGAGCGATGATGGTGGTGAGATGACTCACGGCCACCTCGACCACGGCGGAACCCCCGCTGGGAGACACCTGGTCGCCATGACGATGGGCTTGCCGATCTTAGACACGTCGCTGAGTCCACTCGACCGTTTAGCAGTGCGCATGGAGGGCAGGGCGCCACATCATGAGCTCACAGCCACAGGAAGTA